>NC_133933.1:90126551-90431551 GCF_031877795.1 Strix aluco
GGCAAAAATAAGGATTATTGTTTGAAATTAGTTTACTTGTAGTGGACAGAGAAAGTTTGAAGCTTTGCAGAAATTTCTGCTGAGCAGGTCTCTTTCTATTAGAATCAGCAGTGAAGAAGCTCGAAACAATATGTTCCAGGGCTTATTCTGACAAGTTAAAGGAAGGAGAATGGGCTTGAACTTTCAACTTGATACTCTGTCCATCTTCCATTAAGTAAGTCACTTTTTAGAAACTGTCTGTTCCTAACTTTCCAACTTTCTTTCTGGCAGAATGTAGGGATATAACTGTTCTTCCAGTGCCAGTGTGCAGCTTGCCTGGCTGTGTCAATGAGTACCTACCATCCCCTGAAGAGTTTGCTCCTAGGATCATTTAGCATTCCTTGTCACTGGTGTTTAGTTAGGGAATGTTTGAACTCTTTAAACTTCTAGTCACTCACCATTACTTGCATCACCTTTTCAAAATTTTAAACATTTATTTTTATTTTTAGAAATGCTTAATCCCCTTTTTAATAGAAGAGAATGAAGAGGATTAAGCCAATGAGCAGTGAATTGAATACTGAACAATGCAAGGAAAGGTGCTCTGACAGCAGCTTGCGTAGAGCCATGCAGGAAGGCAATTGCAAAACAGGCAGAAAGATAGAGGGCATTTTAAATATATGTGATTCTTCCAAATAGCTGTCAATGCCCATGCATACAAAAAGGTTAGAGATTTAGGTCAAGACAGATGTTCACATGAAATATGAGGCAAATTAAAAAAAAGAAAGGATTTGGAAAATAAAATTATTAGGGATTGATCGAAAGGAAAGAACATACCTTCCTACATCTGACAAACGTACAGTTGGTCAGCATCCTGCACCACATAACCATCAATTCATTGCTATGCAGAGTGCCAAGAGCAGGCTTTCACTTCAGCTGTGTCTTCAAAATAAGGGAGAAATATGTGAGAAACTGGTAGTAGAAAATCTTTGTGGTCAATTTCTTTGGAAGGGAGTATCAAAGAATAATTCAGGTTAGAAAGAATCTCTGGAAGTCATCTGGTTTGACATTTGCTTTTAGCAGGGCCAAACTCAAGGACTTTTGCTTCATTAGAGCCTGCAAACTATTTTGTGGTGTAGATGATATTATGTCTCATATAGATCAGTTCACTGGCACACCTAAATTTATTACAGAATATAATTCAGACAACTTTATATATTGATTATTTAGACTTAATATAGAGATATTATAGATATATTCTGTGGCATAATTTGCCAAAAATAACCACAAAGGCAAGGAAATAGGCATCTCTGATAATAAATACATATTGAAGATTCTAGGCATATGAACCATAAACTTGCAGCCTGTCTCAAAAGCAATTAGTTTTCCTGAGGGTTTACAGGAGAGGGATAATCCAGATACCATTCATGCACTTTTCTAGGTGGTATGTTTTTTTTTTTTTCTTATGCAGAAAATTACTAAATAGTAAATAACAGGTAGGCAAAGAAGCCACATACAATTTAGTATTCGATTAGTAAATATTTCAGACGCCCCACAATTGTATAAGAACTTAATTATCTGTGTTTCTGAGCTTTTTGTAATTTAAAGCTTCTGTGATGATAATATAGGTTTTGCTGTGTTTGAATCAGCTTTGTCCTTTGGGCATCAAAATTATTTCCTTGCAGCAGAACTTCAGTTGTCAGTGGTCTGTAAAAGTGGGCCAGCTTCCTTGGCACCATATGGGATTCTTTAGTGAGATTCTCCTAATTTTGTTCAGCCTGAAGAGAGCATTAAGGAGGCTGTGAAGCCCAGGGCCCACCTTGTAGCTGAGAATGCAAAGAATGATACTGAGTATGAAAGCTCTTTTAGCTCAGTGACATTCAAAGTCCTTGCTATCACAATGCCTGACCACTGGAGTCACTGGAATGGAAAAGGCTGTTCTGTCATTTAATCAGTGCTTTCCACTCATTGGGATTCAGCCCTAGTCTCTAGTGGCAACTGTGCTTGGATTTCTACAGCTTTAGGGCTACAATAACTCACTTAACTGTAAAAAGGGGTGGGACAGATGAAGCAGATTAAGAAATGCAGTGGTTTGTGGAGGTTTGCTCATTTGCATATGTTTTCATCTTCCCTGTGGATGGGCTGGCATTCATTAATTTCCCCTCAAACAGAAACTCTTGTTTGTCACAGAAAGGCCCAAGATACATCTCCTGAATTTGTCCTACATACAGATATAATACCACAGAGAGCAATAAACAGTATTGATTGTTTCCTATCATATTTGGGTGACCCTGACTACTTTGCAATAATTTTTAAACTCTGTATTGCTTAGGCAGTATCCAGGAGGCTGGTGGACCTGTGGCTTGGCTTCTAAACACATTGTGTCTCCTTAAGAATGAGATTTATATTGGCTGCATCCAGAGGTGAATATAATGACCCCTTTCACCTTGTCAAAAGGGCAGCCTTGTCAAACTCACAGTAGTCAATATCCTACAGTGCATCCATTTAGCACAGGCGCACAGCCCAAACTGGGACTTCGGAGTGCAGGTACTCAAATGCACAGGTCTGACAAAGACAAATAGCACAGGGATGCACTAACCGAGCAAGGACAAAGGGACACGTTGCCTCCACTGTGTGAGAAATTGAAGCCCACTTAGATTTCTCCTGCATGCATTTTATGATGTGAGAAGAGGTTTAATTTTTTGAAGTCCCTGATTTAAGATGTGAGCAGCAGAGGAATACTTCTGCTCAATCCCACACATTTTCTTTCTTTAATTTTTCCTTTTTATTTTTTCTTCTTAATCAACTGGAACTTTATCTTTTTCATATAGGTATATTGGTTGGGGCTCTTAAATAATAGTTTCCTTGTTGATACCCCCAATGTCTGCTACAGGTACTTATTTAATAGTTTTTGCATAAACTGTTACAACAGCATTGTGCCAAACAGTGGTCATATTCTTTATGTTGACAGTTCTGATCTTTTAACTGACTTTTCTGATTGAATAAGTTATGTTGAATTCGTGCTGTGTAAAAATCTGTAACAGAATGCATTTCACAGAACAAGATTTACTAAATTTTAGAATGACTACATTTTAATAAAGTAGTATTTTGAATGACGCTTGTGAAAAGAAAGAACCAAGGCATGTTTTCAATTAATGTTTATGTGACTTTTTTGTAGAGCCATATTAATTTTTGTGTATGATTTTACTTTTGCATAAATTTGTGGTATACGTGGTCCAACTGTCCCTTTAACACAGCTCTGTTGTGCAATGGAGGTCTTTTTTCAACATAAAGTTCTGCAATGATCTCAAATCTATTTAGAATTAGGACTGTATTTCCCATTCGGGTCACAGTTTTCTGACTGTCATTTTAATGCAAATCACAACAAGTAAACTTACTGGAGTCAGTGAAGTAAAATCTGTATAAAATCACCACCAGTCCCCAATCCTACAAACACTCAGCATGTAGCTAATGGTAAGTCACATCGATTTCAACTGTACTACTAACAGTGTGCAAAATTAAACGCATTTATAAGCTTTTGCAGGATCAGGGTTTCAGAGAGCTCACAAACTAGCCTTTGATGTCCATTTATAAATCCCCATTATAATTAACAGGAATTTTACAGGCACATCAATAGCAAAGTAAATGTAGAGTGTATTCCTGCTAGCCAAATAGTCTGCAGATGGAGTCCCAAAATATTCATTGACTCCCTGCTGACAAGGAAATTATTTATTATTACTACCTACATGATACAGTACTAACCTTGAAAACCCATTATATTCTAATGAGGCCAAAGACTCTTAAACTAACAAACAATCACCACCTGAAAATCTGTATTAATTTAAGGAAACATTACAGCTACCATAGAATTAGAAATTTTCAGAATTTTCTATTATGTTCCATAGTGGAGGAGATGATATATAAAGCCTTCTAGAAACCAGAACATTGCTTACCATCCTGAGATCTCTTCCTGTTTCCACAATAGGAAGTCAGCATCAGACTACACTGTGGGACAGAAGGATATATGGAAAAGAAAGAGCAAGATTTTCAAGCAAGGGGTGCTAGGATCAGTGGGTAATACTGGAAGCCAATCCTCCTACCTTTTTTCTCAGTGGAAGAGCAATCAGAGATATCAGACATTTAAGAAAAAATATTATGTTTAAGGCTGGTTTTCCAAGTACTTATGCAGCGGTATGTACTGGAAAAAAAAAAAAAAAAAAAAAAAAAGAATTACTAGTTTTTCTCTCTTTGATTTTCCCTATTTACCTGAGGCCTTACTTGTTTCTGAGTTGGGAAAAAAAAGGACACTGAGATTTGGTAAAATCTTTTGCTTTGTTAATTTTAAAAAGCCACAGAAGTTTAAGCGATCTGTGTGGTGTGAACTGTTGAGCAGACATGCAGGTGTACTGCTTGCAGCACAGAACAACTGATATACTTTCCCAAGTAAAGAGTTTGAAAAAACAAACATTTATTTATTTATTTAAGTAAAGTTAATGGGGAAATTTTGAGGAAAGGCATTTAGGAAGAGGTAGCATGTATATCCAGGACCTTATGTAAAGACTCCAGTACACTGATTCTTATGCTTTGGAAGGGCCAACGCATAACATATAGAATAAACTTCTGCCTTAGGTACATGGGAAAAAATTTTTATCAATCAAGTCATAAAATTCTTCTTCTACTGGTTCCATGTCTTGATCTTCACTGATTTTTTCAAACTTGCAAAAACTTTGTACTTCATCTCATACCAAGCTCTCTTAACATAAGAGGATATAAAACATTAATTATTTGGCTGAAAACATGTTTCCCCACCATCAGTATTTGCCAAGGGATTCTGCTTTGTCTTTACATTGAATCTGGAGCAAGCTGATGTACAATTACAAAAACAACTTAATTTTGCATTCTGATATTGAAAAACTTCAATATGTTTCATTGAAGTATGACAAATTAACCAGAGAGAATCTGACCTATTCAGCAAATGTTTTGGGGCTGTGGGGGTTTAATCTGTGTTCGTAACAAACAAGCAGTACAGTCCAAAGTTCAAGTTTGGAGTTAAACAAATTTTGAATTTTGTGTCTGAGTCGCAAATTCACTAGTTGGTGTTTTCACAATAAATTGAGTGACATAGTGAGTGCTCTGAGAAGGTAACATGTATGCTTCTTGCTTGTGACATAGTATGAACAAATGACTACTTAGGGTTCACCATAAACTTTTCTACAACACATTCTGGAAATTGGAATAAGAAGTCTATCATACAGCTCACTAGCTGTAAAATATATGTTCACTTTTTTCCTCTTTAATATAATTACTGTTCTGGGACAAAGCCAATCAACTGTTTTTTGTTGAAAGTTCAATATACCTGACCAGATCATAAATAAAGATCTTCTTAAGGAAAATATACCCTCACACTCATTGTCCTTCAGAGGAGTTTTATTCTTTTAAAAGTTCTTTGTTATCTTTAATTGAAACATAGAGGAGAATTTAGCCATTTCCTCTTCGTTCTATTCTTTACTCTCATTTTGACAATTGCTGCTGTGAAAGAAGTCTAGATGAGTTTATAGTACCTTGATTTTTGACATGAGAAATTTTAGAAATACTAAACTCTTGAATAATTCCATATCCGAAGGAGCTTTTGTGCTATGGCAGAAACAGGATCCTAAATGTTAACTCTGTAATGGATGTCAGAAGATCACCATATGTTATATTTTAATTTGGTTTCTAGAGTTTGCTGTGCTACTAGTTGAAAATTCAAACATCTTATGTCTGTACTTAAATTCAAGTAGATACAACAGGAAAAGAAAAGTATAAATTATCATTGTAAAACGTGTCTAGAGTGCCATGTATAAGTCAGATTACCATATCCAGGAAACATGAATTCCAGTGAGGAATACCTAGCAAAATTGTGGTATTAGACATCTATCATAGCAGAAAAAATAAAAACTGTCACAAAGTGTTTGGGAGGATTCTGATGCTTTCAGGCCTGCAACAGGCATTGACACTGTGATATCAGGTTGCTCAATCCATCTGTCCCAGGCTTTTCCCTGCTAGCAAGGGAAAGCACCCCACGCCATTGACCTCAGTCCTCCTGATCATGGAAGCAGGATTAACCCATATGTTATGGTTGAAACAACTTTACTTTATTGTCCCCCTCCAGGTGTAGTGGAGCACAGGAGATATCACTGGACATCCCCAAACACATCATTTGTGTGCCTCATTACCCCTTTTCCCATTACCCCTTTTCTTTACCCTCCCCTTCGCAACCTTTCTGCATTCCAGCCCTGTCCCGAGTAATTACTGATAATTACTTTTTCTCCACTGAGCTCAGTCTTGATACACCCATATCCAAATTTGGTATTTCTTATTCTGCTACCTAGGTAATCTCAGAATTACATGCTCTACTAACAAGGCTGCCTAGGTGCTGTTAATCTTGCAAGGCTGTTCTCCCCCAAAGGTCCCCAATGCTCCCCTCCAGTTATCTGTGATGTTCATCCCCTTCTCACTTACCTCCCCTTTAACCACATCTGAGACCCAGGTGTCCCTGACAGCCCTCACAGTGCTATCTGTAACTTTTGGCAGCTTCTTACACTGTTTATTTGTCATGTCAGGCAATTTCTCATGTCATAGCTTCTCATGTCCTATTCAGTTAGTTTAACCCCAGGCCAGGGCTTATTCAGATGCCTCAATATCTGCCTGTAGCCCTAACAAAAAAGGAAAGGAGATTTGGCTTGTTTATCTTTGCAATATGAAGGCTGAGGTTAGATACGAAGTAAAATCTTGCAGACATCTGTTTTATAAGTACAGCATGCAGGGCTAAAACAACTAAAAATAATTTTAATTAAAAAATTGGTATTACAGCAATTGAATATATGCATAAGGATGTATCAGGCACCTAAAGATCGCTGTGATGTTTATAAGACTGACAAGCCTGGTCAGTTTAAACTCCAAAGAAAAATTAACTAGATTGACTTTCATTAACAGCCTTCATGCTAATGGCTAGTTCCTACTCATTTTTAGTTTTTATCACTACACATTCAAAGCAGTCAGTCCTTAGCAACAATATGCTGCACCCACTGAGAAGGTTATTCCCTGAAGCATTACAATTTTTACAGGCCACAGGGTGCAAAAAGGTTTATATAGTTATTATTATCATTTATTGTGCTTATGTCTAAGTTTAAAACAACCTAATATTTATTAAATCCTACTTAGTGTAGATCTGCTTTTATGGGTGCAATAGACCTTTGCTTTGGCTGCAGTATAAAGTGTTTATGTATTAGGAAAGGCTTTCTAAATAGCAGGCAGTGAAATTAAAAGGCAGTCATCTAGTGGGACAGGCAGTACAAAGAGGAGATATGATGGCAAGGTAAAAATACTTTACTTATAAACCAGAATTTAACAAATATGTAAGGAAGGACTATATGATGTGTTTGCTTAGAGTGATCAAGGATTATACTTTTCAGCTGAGGAACACACTTCCCACTCCACTGTCCAACAATAGGTTCTGTCTTGGCTTCTAACATCTCACTGACATCACTTAGTTCTGCCTCCAGTCCAAGCCAGATTTACTCTCTACTGTAAAGTTCAGTCCTGAAGAAAGAGGACACAAGGACAAAGAATTTGAAGTTAGTACACCATTCTATCAAAAGTCAATTTAGAAATCCACAGGTAAGTTACCTATTGTCTAGTTAAGAGAAGGCA
The DNA here is from genome assembly GCF_031877795.1 of Strix aluco. Taxonomy (NCBI): domain Eukaryota; kingdom Metazoa; phylum Chordata; class Aves; order Strigiformes; family Strigidae; genus Strix; species Strix aluco. Next base: position 90,134,220 of record NC_133933.1, read on the forward strand.
TGAACTGCAATAATCTCATACCAAACCTGTATTACAGCTGTCACTCCAATGCAAAGATTATTTTCAGTGACAGTATCTAGAGGTATATGCATGCCATCCTCTCTTTTTCTAACTACTTTTTCTATCCATGCATTCATTAGCTTTGAAAGACAACTCTTGAAATGAGAGATGGCCACTTACACATGAAAATACATTCACTTGAACTGAAACAGAATTAATTGATCAGGGACCAATGCAGAAAACTAAATTCGCAGCTTCTTCCTTGAAAATAACAATCCTGTGGGTACTAGCAACTGACTTCTTATTAATTTCATCTAATAGCTGTTATCATAAATGTATGAATACATAGATTATCATTTTCTAGACACTAGCAATCTACATGTAGTAGTAGAACAATTATGCCAAAATGGCTATTTCAGGATGAGTGTGAGAAAAGTTGGGCATATTTTCAAGTACTGAATAGAAATGTAGTTGTGATAGCTGTCTCTCTTGTATTTAACATACTGTATTATTATTTCTTTGTTCTCCGTTTAATAGCTGATCCTCTTAGTGTTCTGGCAGAAAAGGCAATCCTTTTAAATGAGGGGACACTGTCTTTTATTTGTTTATAACTGAAGTATAAAAAGGCAAGAAAGCTTAGGGAATCAAGAGACAGTTTTATAAACACATTTTGCTGCTACTAAGAGGAGAAATGAGTATCTCATTCTTCAGAGTGTGAGACAATGGGAGTGCTACATGCCACGACTGTTCTGAACATGAGATTTGAATTCTGCTGTTGCCTCTGCTTTCAAGTTCTCAGACATAATAATGTTATTATATTATCTTACTTTTTTGAAGTGTTTTTCATTCAAAAGTTCCTGAGGCATTTAAACTTTGAATCATCTTGTTATTTCCCTACAGCGAGTTTTCAGAGACATTTTTATACTACACTTCTACCCTGCTTCCCTCCTCCAATCTTCCCTACCAGGTGTCATGCCAGGTCTGACTCACTGATATGGAGATTTAAAATGCAACCCAGCCTCTTGTGTTTCACACACTGGGTAATAAAAAAAGACTTCTTCTCTTTCCAGTTCCCAAAGAGAAGATGATCTTCTCCCTGCCCCCTCTTTGTAGTGTGTTGTTCAATCCTGGATGCTAGGAGAAATTTGGGAGCAAATGGAAACAGCATAGGAAATCATATTGTCTACGCACCCAAAATGACCCTCTTTTTGGTATCTGGCTATCTATCCTGCTGTAACATGGCTACGTCCCTGCCTGTATGCCCAGTTTCCCTTCTAGAAACAGGACATACACAGGGCTAGTATGCAGCACTTTTCTTCTCTCTACATACAGATACAACACTATCAATCTTAAAGGAGCATAAGTAACTATCTGTCAAGTATTTTCCATCTTATTCTATCCCAAGCCCATTCAGTAATCAGCAGGACTTGCCAGTGATGAAACTCACAGATAACCAAAGGAAGATTACATCTACCTACAGACAGTGCTCGTAGACTGAAAATGCACCCCATAACTGATCTCCAGTCCATAGTTTCTAAGTACTGAAGAAGAAAAACAGTTTTCCCCCATGTTTTCTTAATTGAAGAGATCGTTAATGGAGGCTGTTTCTACATCTTTGTGTGGTGGGGCAGTTCAGATGGCAGGAAAGACTGGCTTGTCAACCTTGTGGTTAAATATGTGTTTAGAAGATGTTTTAAAGATACATCAGATAAAATATACTCTGTCATCAAGCATTCATAGCATACTTTCAAAAGCTAAACTAAGGATGAGAGAGAAGTATTGATTTAAGTAAATTTTTATATAATTCATCCAGAAGTTAAAATATCCCGACCACAGAGTTAGATTCTGCAGTGCAACACTAGAGGACATGACATCTATTTGGTTGTATGTAGCATAATTACCATGGTATGCCCATGATGTGCAGGGTGAAGCAAGCATATTAAAGATAGATTCATAATTAGATCTGAGGTACTTGGCTAATTAACAAAATGGATAGACAAAATCTGTATTTCATTAGAGTGAGATGTATCAGTTTCCTCCTGTGCTTCTACATGTTTGATATATTATACTGCAGTGAGCTATTTCCAGTGCATTGTGTTGGGATGTTGTGATGAGTCACATGCCAAGCAACATGATAAAATAATTTATGATCAACCAGATTGGAAATATCAGTTGGGGAATTCCCTGTATTTAATGGTTCACTGTATGAGTTCATCGCGTTACTCTCAGGCTTTCAAGGTGGTGTTGCTACTGATATTATTTGGACAGTCTTCCTTCTTCCTCTCAGAAAATGAAAGAATGAAAGTCACCAAATGTATGCGCATACCTCTCATATTGGATGTCTTATAATATCATCCTAGATAGCTTGTCAGTCAACTAGCAGCATGGTGCATAATGAAAGGTGGTCAGGTATATACAGGTAAATAGATAGAAAATTAAAGAAGCATTCATTCTCATTCCCTGTTTATACTACAAAGTTAGAAGTATAAAGAAGAAAAATGTGCATATACTAAAGAATTAAAAGAGCAATATGATTTTGTTCCTATCTTTTTTTTATTGTCTTTTAAAAGCATTTTACAAGCCAAACACAATGTTTTCCTGTAGCCAGCCATGCACATGGAAGCAAAAGAAACTCCTTGTTATTATACTAAGGATTATATCTATCGGATGGTTTTATGTGTGTTTGTGTGTATACCTGTGTGTTTTTAATATTTATTTTCATATATACCTATATGATGCTGTCTTTCTCATTGCAGATGTTCTCTTTGCCTCTTTCTATAAGGTAGTTCTGCTTGTATTCTATCCTTCCAGTAATAATTCCACTAGATCTTTATTTCTAACCCATGTATTCCATCTGCTTTCTATACTGGTCTTTCCTGAAACTTGCTATAATTAATGTTAGTGAAAAAGAAATCAAATCTGTTTAACTACAGTAAAAGACAAAGTAATATCTTAAACACCCACGTGTCATGCCTCCCCACCCCCCTCCACTCCCCAACCAAGGACAACTCGAATACTGACAGCATCAATTTTATTAACATCACTGGCACCAGACGGCCATTATATGCTTTCTTTCTGCACAGATAACTTGTATGTTAGTTTGTTGTATTCACACACTAAAGAATACCCAGAATTTCTCAACTGTGGATATTTTTTCTTTATTTAATCTTTGAAAAGAATACATGGATCTGTCTACATTTTCCTAAGTCCCTGTTCCCTCTGTCCTGAATGATATAAAACAATGTTCCTAGTGGTAAGTATAACATAAACCAAGAGCTAAATATGAAGCAAAGACTAAAAAACCTGCAGGGGTTAAAATACTTGATAGAATCTTTATTGTCTGGGTATAGCACTAATCCAGAATGAGGTGGTAAAACCACTTATCTCCATTTCTACAAAGATCACTTGATAAATTCAGTAGAAACATAAACAGAGTCTGTATGTTTAACTGTGAATAGTTAGTTATACACTATATTTTGGCAGTCCAGAAACACTTACTATTATCAAGGTTACAGTTGTTTCTGTTCATAAATACTTTATTTAAAATGAATTTTGCATGATTCATGCTGCAGTATCCTGTGAGCAAGTACTATATCTTGTCTTAGTAGGCTGCATGTATCGCGCTGCTTTCTCCAAGATTTCTGCCTTTGAAGTCCTATAGACTAGTTCATAGCCAATCTATGCCTCACATTTTCTTCATCACAAGTTTTACAGACTTATTTTTGAATAGCAGATTCACAGGTTTCAAAACATTGCGATTTCAGGCCCCAGTGCATAAACACAGTCCAGTTTGGCAACTCTTAATACTCTAGCATACTGAAATGGTAATTTTGGCTAAATAGCTAGAAAATGAGACCAGGGTTCAGATATTTAAAGGTAGTTAGGAGTCTAACTTCACTTGTAACCAATTTTTTTCCCTATTTCAATGTTGTTGCCGTTGAAAGCATTTATAAAGACATTATAATTGCTCAAATAATACAATCAATGAATACTGGATCATTTTGGATAGTGCTGCAAAGTGAACTGAAGTTAAAATAAGTGATAGCAACTTTCCAACAGAGAAAACTTGTAGTATTGCCACCCTTTTACAAGTTTGACGAATGACATTCTGATTTGTAGGACCTTTTTCATTATTTTTAGTCTTCCACACAGGTACTTGAGCTCAGATGGTACCTGAAATGCTTGCAAATCTGCAGCTGAAGAATTCCAGCACTAGCTTGTAGGAGGTATAACACTGATGTTAGTTATTAAAATAACATCTGCAGAGAAAACATGCAAAAGCAGCTGTCATTTGATTTGGGCCATTCTAGATGACTGAAATCCATAAGATTGCGTGAATAACTAATAAAAAACCAGCTGATTCACTTACCATATTAGTTACTAAAATGTATCTGGGGATTTGGATTTGCAGGCAGAATATCCCTTCAAGACTCAAGAGAAAAGATGCCATCGAGGCCAATTAATTTAGGAATAGCTGTTAATCCCTTTCAGGTCGTGTAGAGGAACAAGTACACATAAATACGTGGTACAAAAGCACTTTTGATTTCACTAAGCTGCTTTTTGAAATAGTTCTTAGACAGTCATACTAATAACATTGTAGCACTTCACATTTTCTCAGCGCTATACAAACAGCTAATTAGGTCTCAGAGTAGGTTATTGTTCTGCAAATCCTACAGGCAGGAAAACTGAGGCACAGAGCTGGGAAGTATCTAAGGCCAAACACAGTGCCAATAACCAAGTCAGGATTGCAGTTCTGGAATGGGTACAACAACTCCCCAGCTTGTATCACCCTGCACAAAACATTTCCATTCACAAGAAGCCTTATGTTTAGAGTACAAATTTTCAAGATCATGCTGCATTTAATGTGAAAGCTAGTTATTGACCCTGATGGGCTCACCCTAGGTGCTAAACATCCAGGCCCTGATCCAAGGCAGCACTTAAGCACTTACACTAAACAAGCAAACAAACAATAGTTTTCAAGTACTTTAAATAGGTCTCAAACGAATAAACCTGAGACTTTTTTCTTGTAGTTGTCACCCCAGCAGGATCGGTAGACTTGGTCACCATCTGTTGGGGTTTAATCCCAGCTGGTAACTAAGCACCATGCAGCTGCTTGCTCACTCCCCCCACCTCCCCAGTGAGATGGGGTGGAGAAATGGAAAAAAAGTAAAACTCGTGGGTTAAGAACAGTTTAATAATTGAAATAAAATATAATGATCATAATAACAACAAAACAATAATTGTAATGAAAAAGAAGATAACAAAAAGAGGGAGAAATAAAACCCAAGGGAGGCAAATGATGCACAATGTAATTTCTCACCACCTGCTGACCGATGCCCAGCCAGTCCACGAGCAGTGATCTGCCCCTCCCAGACAACTCCCCCCAGTTTATATACTGAGCATGATGTTCTATGGTATGGAATATCCTTTGGCTAGTTCGGGTCAGCTGTCCTGGCCATGATCACTCCCAGCTTCCTGTGCACCTCCTCACTGGCAGAGCATGGGAAACTGAAAAATCATAACTTAGGATAAGCGCTACTTATCAACAACTAAAACATCAGTGTGTTATTGACATTATTGTCATACTAAATCCAAAACACAGCACTGTACCAGCTACCAGGAAGAAAATTAACTCTATTCCAGCTGAAACCAGAACACTATCTTTTACCATGAGTAGGTCTTTTGCAGTTGTTATCAACATTCATCGCTAGTGATCAACATGAAGACAGTGAGCAAAGTCAAAAACTGCCTATCAGTGTTGTGGTTTGAACTCAGCCAGTAGGAAATCGCCACATGGCCAGTTGTTTTCTTCCCCCCCCCCACCCCCAGTGAAATAGGAGAGGGGCAAAAAAAGAAATTTGTAGGTTAAATAAAAAAAAATACTAGCAAAATTAACAGTAATAATAGTAGTCCAAAACAGGTAAAATGCAGTAGTGGCTCACCGAGCGGTGACCATTACAGAGCCCGTCCCCAGCAGCGATCTAACCACACTAGAGAACTCCGCTCACCCGATCCGGAAACCGAAAACAAAAAAACATGCATGAGAGAACAAGTCCCCACGCCCCGCCTATATGCTGAGCTTGAGTCACATGACATGGAATGCTCCAATGATGGATTGGGACCCAGTCCTTCAGCTGTGCTCCCTCTCAGCCCAAGGAAAGTTAACTCTATCCTGGCCGAAACCAGGAAAATCAGTTATCCCATTCTATTTTTCACAGGCTAGATATTCTGGCACTGCCAAGCAGCCAGGCAGGCCATGTTAAAAAGCAATTTATACCATCATAGTCTCTCTGGACAGGGGTCAGAACTGAGACCCTAGTCATATCAAGATGATGTTTGCCCACATATGTCTTACAATTTCTTCCCTACATTTTATCTTTGATGTATCTAAGCTACTGCATAGAAAAATTAAGCATTTATATGTCAAAGAAGTACTAATTCAAGGAAAACTTATAACTCATGTTATACAGGATGTGATCATCTCCTGATCTTGCATAATCCAACCATGAACATTGCTAACTTCAGAAATTCAAAATCTGCAGTTAACCCATATCAGATCAGGAGGGTTACGTGCTACCCATATGTATCTAAAATTTTAGCCTCTAATTTTGAGCTAATTACTCCGGGCCTCATTTGTGGGAAAAAGAAGATACATAGAGATAATTCACCTCCCCTATTTTTCAATGAGTTTAAGAGAGAATTGTTTAAACAGCCTCAATTTTGACTACCACCTTTTAAAATCCTGAATTAGACCAGATGGATCCATCTCAGGTGAGCTTGAAAAGAAGGAAGCAAAAATACACTTGAGAACTATTTTTCTATGTCATCTGACTCTTAAGTCTCTTTAATAAAGATGCTTAAGTGAATCATATTGCAACAAAGGCAAACTCTGGTACACTCAAATGATGTCAGAATTTAGCACTGTGAGTAATAAAAGAAATTTCAGAAAATTTATGACAAAATCAGAAACATCAATCTTACTTGTTCTTTTATTTTTTGTGAGTAAATATCACAGTTTACAAAATTAATTATTTTTCAGACTGAAGTTTCCAAGTCTGAATATTTCCAAAAAAGTTCAAAACCAAAGATAGGCAGAGTGAAAACTTCACCTGAATTAACTACCTTATTACCAATGAATACTTTGGATAGGTAAACTGAACCTGGCTGAAAAAAAATATATATCTTTTTTTAATGTGGTATTTTACTAGGTCCTCTCCTTGAAGCATCTACGTTTTTTAATTTAAGCAAAAGTTAACAGAATTTTTCTCTTTCACTGTCACTGTCTCCCCAAAAGTTTTTTTCTGAAGCTTTTTGGCTCTTTGTCAGAAACCACAAAATTTCCTACTTACATTTTACATGGCAGAAAGTATTTTCCATTTCTTCTAAGTTTAGAAAGGTATAAAAATATGGCTGGAGTTCTGAGGCACAAGTGTAATACAAATCATACATGGTAATATTTTTTTTTAATAAAAGATACAAGACATACAAATACAAACTACTATTACCATTCCGAAGGACTGATGGCATGGTTGGTGCCTAGCTGTAGTAGAAAAAGCTTAGAGTAATAGAGTAATTTTAAACTGCCTTCTCTTGAAGCAATATGTACAATTTGTATGTATGAGAACTATGTAATTGTCTCACTGATGATGTAGTTTTTTTAAACTATCAGAAACATGTTCCTTGAATTTCATAATGCCGCTGCTTGCATCCTTAGATTTTTTTCTTTCTTAATGAATCTCCAGTGCTGAACTGAAGAAGTCTCTCTTTGCATAGTACCTGTTCCAATTAATTTATTAATATATTCATATCACTAAACCATGAAATGAAATATTTCTGGTTATTTCAGCTTACATTCAAATCTCTATGACATATAATTACTCTACTGTATTTTCAAAAAAAATATATATACTATATTGTGTAATCCAATATTTCCTCCCATACCTGGATGCAAAGTTACATCCAAGAGATATGCAATGAGTATTTTGTCATGCAGAGAAGTAACAGAATAGAATATCTGTATTTACTTCATTTTGGGTGTTTGCTTAAAAATGCAACTGCTTCAGAAGTTATAATCAAGGATCACCAACTTCATAGGCAGAATGTCTTCTACAGCTATAAAACTTCTACAGCTATATGTGGCTTTCTAATTGGTAATAGGTATAGGTTTGGGGTTTTTTTCTATTTTCACAAAAAAAATTCTTGTTACAAAATATTTTTCCTCCCCAATGGCAGTCTAATGGAGAAGAAATACTAAATCTCATTCCAAAACACTGGGCTTCTGATAACAATTACATTTAAAAAAATTTAAAAAAAATGTACAGTCACCAACAAGAATAAGAGATCTAAAGTACATGTCTCTGACTTGTGTACACCAATCAACCCAGAATAAACCAATGATTCTTTTTAATCCCACAGTATATTTTATATATAATTTTAGATACTGGGATTCTCTTTATGAGATATCTGTTGATAACGTATATAATAATGACCAATATTTTCTTGCTAGTTCTCTCCCCTTCCCCCAGTTTAAACTTCAGTTTCATATTTTTAAATTGGTTTATATTATTTTCAAAAAGCCAAGGATCACTTTATACAAATTCTAATTTTACCGTAAGTTTTGTTGAAAATCAAATATCCTCGTTTTTTCCTTCTCCATAATACTTTTTCAAATAGATATGCTAATTCCTTCAATCCATTCAGTATTCTCAGCATTGAAGTTTATTGAAAATGTAGTGTTAAAGCAAATGCATTATATTAAATCAGCTTCCATAACAAACAGAAAAACATTATTTCAGTATGTTAATCTTAGCCAATGAAAATATATGCACAGAATTTTTAAATGCTATTAAATAACAAGCTGCAGTAGAACTACCTCTACTGCAGTAGAACGATTTCACCATTGTCCTAAGAAATAGAAATACTGATTTAATATCTAATTTCTTCCCTCAAATGTAACCACTGTAACCCCACTGACTTCAATTTATAATTTCCATAGAATTTATGTTTGTATAGAGATGTATTCCCAAGGGCCAATTATGCTATTCTTACATATTAGCTTCTCTACTACTTCAGACCAACAAAGCCAGTTATGGAGTAAGGTATCATACCAGCTCCCATGTTGAGGATGCAAGCTCTTCATGATTTCAGACTCGTTTATTGGTAGAAGTGGTGGTGTTTGTTCAGGGGCTTTTTTTGGCTTGCAGCAAGCTGCCTGTGCAGCTGAAAAGACCATTTCAGATCTGGAACTTTTTGTTGGCTTTTTGACTCTGTTTCTATGAGAACTACCTATCTTCGGTCCTGCTCAAATATACTAAGATGACTACCTTGGGTGTTCCTCTTGTGGAAAATCCAAACTAATTTATACCTACACATCCTTACATACTAAGTGACTGAGGGAGTGGAGGGAAAAGTAGAATACGTATCTGTAACTAAAAATATTTATTTTCAGGAACCTTCTCTACATATATGCCACTTCTACAGAAAGCAAACTCCTTTTCTTATACACATTTCAGCATGATCAAAGAGAAGAAGATAAAATTGGTAATGAATGCCCATTGGAAGGACTAAGTTTATTGCCATGGATTTGGCTCACCTGCTATTTAAGTGCATATCTATGGCCACAACTTTTTCTATGTCCTGTCAGAAGATGCACACAATTTTCTTACTGGAATCAGTTCTGTCAAGTCTATCTTTTTCTGCTTTGCCTTCCTAAGAGCTAGGATTTCAGTATTTTGACACCAGGTCTTATTTAGTAACTTTACCTCTTTGTTGAACCATTAATTTCTTTTGTAATTTCATATATAGTCTAGAAGTTGTAGTTGAAGCTTTACTTCTTATAAAGTTTACTGTGTGGAGGGATTATTACTTTTTTTTGGTCTCAGGATGTAAAGTTATTATTGATTTGTCTAGAAATCTTCCTTCTGGCAAATATCAGGTGATTTTTCAAAAAGAAAAGATTGTCAGGGAAGCCCAACTAATTAAAGTTTCTGGCCTTTAAAGTTTCTTCTTTTTTGAATCAGGAGGCAATGTCTGTAAAGACCCTAAATAGAAATTTCCTTGCTGCTCTAAAGCTATCTTCAGATTATTGTTAAATACTATAGAGAAGGAAGGGGAGAAAGAATGGAGGAAACACCCTTTATCAGAAACGTCTCACGCAGTGCAAGATAGTGTCCTCTACCTAAATTTTGACAAAGTGTCCTTTTATTTACCTCAAAGTCTAATCTAACACATCTACTTTAGAGCATTGTCGGGCAACTAACGCATGTTTTCAGGCAGATCACAGAAGTTATCAAGCTGGTTGCCAATTCTGGAGAGGTCTTCCTTCAGTCAGATATTTCCTGGGGGAGATATGAGTAAATATTCTCACCAGGAAAAAATTATACTGAACTGAAAAACTCGCTATCCCCATTCTCATAGCAATCTGACAGGGAGGACACTTCCTTTCCTAACCTCAAATTTTGCAGTCTGCCAGGCTGTGAGCTGTGAGTAACAGTTGCCACCAAAGCATTTAGAAAAAGTGTTTTCCATCACATGCCGAATCTGCCCAGTCATTGCCCCATATCTATTATTTCAGAAGGAAGATCTTGCAGAAGTCGAGGAAGGGGTACATAATCAAAACAGAACCAGGACATATCTATGTAGTTGTATTTCAGGGAAAGTACTGCTGAATTTGGATGGCTGAAATGCTGAGGCATGAGATCTCTATCAGTGTCATTATCCCAGTGCAGATCTTCACATCCTGTGAATCTGTTTGTGTTAGTGCTGGCATGAAAAGAGGTGATGAACACAGGGGCCAAAAAAATTCACACAAGCAAAAAGTAAACCATCGTGTTTTAATTATTGCTTGAAGAGGCTGTATAGCAGCTCCAGAAGAATCAGGTTGAAGAACTTTAAAGAAAATCTTGCATCTTTAAAAAATAATTCCCAAATAATGCTGAGTTCACCATTATTCTATGATGTGAGTTGTTTTAATATGTCTCTTCCAAATTCATGTACAAAGATCTCACCTAAAGTTCTTGGAATACTTCTGGCTATTAAATATGTGAATGCAGAGGAGACTAATTACAGAATAATTAACAAGTAATTAAAGACCAACTAAACAGGGACGTTCCGAAAAAAAAAAATCATAATGGTTATCTCATGAGAAAAAATGCTGTCTTACTGTGTTAAACAGAATCAAGGAAAATAATACTCTTTTTTGTAAAATATGAATAGTATTAAAGAAAAGTGTACAGCTACAACCACGTAAGAATCAACTATTTTTGCAGACTCTTTAACAGGTCATTACTGGAATTCACAGTATTCAGGGATGGGCTAAAAAGTGAAATTTATAGAATGCAATAGTGCAGATCAGCTATGAAGGCCATGTAATTGTGAAAACCTGGAAGCTGATCTAAAACTGTTGCAAGAGTTTTGGCCCTGTTCTGCTCCAGAGTCAAAGGGGAACAAGACAAGAATATTTGTTACTTCTCAGAAATATTTCTCAGGGCTAATCAAGAAGTTACTCCTTTACACCAGGCTGCATATAATACTAAAGCCCAATCCCTAAGTGTGTGTATTGTAGTGCATTAACTAAGAAAGAGAACAAACACATAAATAGTTCAGAAAGAAGACTAGATTGTCATTTCACAATCACAGAATCACAGACTGGCTGAGGTTGGAAGGGACCTCTGGTTGTCAGCTGGTCCAACCTTCATGTTTAATCAAGGCCACCTAGGCCCAGTTGCACAGGACCATGTTCAGATGTTCAGAATTCTCCTTGCTTTTGGTACATGGCACAGTTTCTACTTTCAGATTCTTCTGGAAATGAGTGGGTGGGCTCAGGTGTCGTTGGGGAGTCACTTCCCCCTCCCTGCAGATGTGACCATTGCTTGACCTTTCCTTTTGGCACCTGCCTCGTGAAAACAGCTTCTCTATTGGCTCTTCACAGAGTCACTCAAGATAGGGAAGTTCAGCCTCCAAAAAGTGTGGTCCCACCTCCACAGGACCCCTCCTCTTGCTTCACCTCCCTGCCATTACCTGCACAGCCCCAGTGTTTGCATAGAAACCATTTTGTTTGCCAAAGTTCTTTACCAGGTAGTTGAGACATTAACTGTGGTTTTATCAGACCGTCACAATGTGGCTTCACCAGTGCTGAGTACAGGGGAAGGATCACCTCTACCTTCCATCCCATAAATTGTGACACATCTTTGTTGAGTATTTTGAACACATTAAGTCCTTTTTAAACATCTTTAAACCACAGTTTAGAATACCCTGGTTATCTTTTTTATCACTATCATAGAAACTTACATAAGTTCATAAAATCAATACCAACTGTATTGTAATTCCTTTCTGTTTAAGTTTTCTTTTTCCTCAGACAGTTGATTTATTTCTGACAAATTTAAGAGAGGGAGGTCTGACTTGTCTATTTCATGTATAGGCTGTACGTATGTTCTTATGATACCAGTACTTGGGTAGGGAGAAGAAGCCCAATTAAGTGCTCTCATCAAAGAAAAGACCATAGTTTAAGGTCAGCAGCTATTTGATCTGTTTGGCTTGCTGAGTAGTCCATCAGAAAATGCATGCGAGCTATCCAGTCATCTTTGACTTAACAGTCGGAAGGGTTGTGTATTGTACTGTCAGTACCTGGAAAAAATGGAAGGGACCTAACTGTACTTTACAGGTTTGGTGCAAAGACCAAAAAAGTGAAGATATTGTGGTAGAATAATCATAAGAAAAAGGGACAGGCATTTAGAGACAGATCCATAGGAAACCATGTACTACTAGTGCTTCATCTTATTTACTTGTATTTAAATTCCAAGTTCTGTGTATCCCTCTGGTAGTAAGACTCTCTCCTATCCAATCAGTATCAGAGATACTACAGAAAATCTCTTGGTTTATTTATATTCACAAAGATGCTAATATGAAAGTAGATGATATTTGCTGTGGGGAAATACACTTGAAATTGTTTGCCATGCAAGCTATCATAGAATCATAGAATGGTTTGTGTTGGAAGGGACCTTAAAGATCATCTAGTTCCAACCCCCTGCCATAGGCAGGGACACTTTCCACTAGACCAGGTTGCTCAGAGCCCCATCCAACCTGGACTTGAACACTTCCAGGGAGGGGGCAGCCACAGCTTCTCTGGGCAACCTGTTCCAGTGCCTCACCATCATCACAGAAAGAACTTCTTCCTTACATCTAATCTAAATCTACCCTCTTTTAGTTATAAGCCATTAGCCCTTGTCCTAACTATGTTAAGATTGTAAACCATGAGGCTATTTACTATCATTCAATAATTATCACTAAGATTTAATGTAAATCAATACTACTCTGAAGCAATTAAAAAAAATTACCAAGTTCTAGTTCTGCACTTCACTTTATTATGAGCCACTGACATCAATACATATTTTAAAAGCAAATTAAAAAAAATCTATCTTCAATATGCACAAAAGAAGACTATTTCGTTCCCATAATTTCTGTTGCTTATCAATATTAATAATGTGTTTCTCCTATCTATAGCTGTCTTTGGTGTTCTATTAGTGTTTTTTCTGAATATAGTTGAAGTCACTGATATGTATGTAGAAGCCTTGAAAGAGCTCTCCATCACCAGAACAAGGTTTTCCCCTTAATACTTCTCCATCATTCTCAATAACCCTAATTGCAGATACAAGGGAAGAATAAACCCCAAAGTATTATCTAAATGCAATGCAGTCCAGCCAACATTACAGAGATCTATTCTGTTATTCTGTTTACTGTACTTGCTGAGTGTTTTATATACTGACATTTTAAATGGGGGGGGGGCGGGGAGAGAGAGAAAAAAACAGAAGACAGGCAAGGAAGGAAGACATTAAATTCCCTTTATACTTTGGTTAATATTAATACTCTGCACCTAAGATACAGGTGATCAATTTCAGCATGGGTGTTCAGTGGTCTGCCTTCAGAACACACATATCCACAGCTCACTGAGGCTTGTTTTACATATGCCTTAACTTCAACAATAACTGAGGATTTTGCAGAATTCCAGGACATATGGTTCTCTATCACAGCAGGTTCCCACAATGTCATGTTTCTAAAAAATACTTATTTCACAAATGTAAGCCAAGTGTGTAGAAGGATACAGATATCTTGTCGCCTTTCCATGTTAATACCAGATGAAATGATGTATTTTAAACATGGAGGCATTTGTCAGTGTTTTTGAGATTCGATATGAACAAATTTTACAAGTCTAAACCAATGATCTAGACATGCTTTCTCTATGTTTTCTGCAGTGTATGTGGCTGTGCTTTATAATATTCCCACCACAAATCCCATGCCAAGTCCTGAGCTCATTCAGAGTAGATAATGTAGTCCTGCACTGACAGGAAGATTGTTGCCTCATTAGTCTGCAGTCCCACATAAACTTGCACACATGTTAACCCTAAGACTCAGCAGGCAACTCCAATGAAACCACTGAAGTTGTTCTCAAAGAATAAACAGATGGGTGACTATTTGTAAAACTGGGATCTTAGAAGTGATGCCATTTTTGGATGACATGACAGGGTGATATCCTTTCCATTCAGTCCCATGGAGGAAGTGTCAGAGACGCTTGTGTGCTTTGTGTTTTATGCAACATTGATTCTGATTTTACAGTATGTTTGTTACTCTTTGAAAACATAGGGGTAGTGTGGAGATGTATCAATGCTGAGTTTGTATGTTAAAAAGAAAAGGACCCATTTATGCAAGTCTTCAACTTCTCATTAGCAGGAAGACTACTGTCTATGTTGCCTGCCAACTTCCAGCTCTCTCCAGGGTGCTACCAATATGTACTTAATGCTTTAGGGAGCAGAAGAAATGCTTTTTGGTGTTGATAAAAGAGGAAATAACTGTGCATGAGACTGAATTATTGGTAGGATTATTTATGAACAAACAGAACTAAACAATTTGTTCCAACTGGGGTTTCAAGGCTACAGGATAAAGTGGAGGGAATTGATCCCTATCAGATAGAAGTCTGGAAGAATTATCAAGATAATTTGTCAGGAGACAATATGTTGGCAAATGTAAAAATATAAAACTATATAATACATGTGCAAGTGTCCTTGCATAATTCTTGACAAACTTCTAAATAACACAAGGGAATGGATTTCCTTATACTTCAGAATTCAAAAGAGTCATTGAATTCTGTTTGGTTTCAGACTTTTTTCCTGACCAAGGCAGAGAACACATAAAAGAAGCAGGACAGATTAATGTCACCAATGTTATCCAATATAGTGATACCACGGACAACATTAGTGTATGACAATATCTTGTGCCAGAAAATAATAGGATCACATGTTAAAAAATTACTTTAAAACCAAGCTGCATTACATTGTCTCTGAAAGGGGGGAGAGTTAGGAGACCAAAAAAAAAAAATAAAAAAAAAGAAGCTATAACTCATTCTTTTTTCAGTGTGAATTTTAATCTGACCGGACTTCTCCACAGTTTTTGAAACATTAAATGAACTGAAAATTATTTCTTCCCTTCCTTGCACATTGCCATTAGTCACTTCTACTGCCAGTGCTTAGAAACCTGTATAAAATATACAAAGTTTGATTTGTCAAAGATAAAACAATTCAGGAAGGAAAGAGTAGATTTAATTGTGTTGCCATAAATTGTTTAGAAAATGACTCAATGAAATATTCTAAGTTACTTCCTAGAAATGTTTTTTCATTTCATTATCAGAGCAATTTCTTTTGATGTTGAAATTTGAAGACATTCTGAAAAAAGTTGACTTAATTCCACTAAAGCTTTGTTTGGGTTTAGTTCGCTTTCATATTTTGGTTCCTTTTTTCTACTTTTATTTTTGGTTAAGGACAGGAAAGATTTTAAATCTCCAAATAATTCATCAGATCAGAAGCATTAATTCCTGCCCAGCTCTACTGACTCCAGCCTATACTTTCTTTAATGCTGTGGTACAAATACAGGTACAAACTTGTTGCAAAAATTCCCAGAGCAATCATATTTCAAGCAAAACAAAAACCATTTACTCTCACCTGGTGCAAAACAGCTTATCTCCTCATATTTCTGAGAAACTATAGTGATACAGCTGAAGATACAGCCAAATGCATTTCAAATGATTGGTTTTTAACTTCTCTGAGCTTCAGTTATGTGCCTGAATTCAGAATTTGCCCCAAAGTACATGGTATTCCCTGTGAGGATTTCTGTGATATTTATTATTCACAACTTGTACAATAGCATAGTATGTGTCATATTATCCAATGTTTGGGATCTAACCCACATCACACATGAAAGTGAATCTCGCTGCTACGAAATACCCTAGCTCTCAGAGGTGCATGTCGCCTTTCTTCTTCACTTCAAAAGCAAATAATGAGGTGAGCAAAAAGGCTGAGTGTTTCAGGGGTCATGCATTCATCTACATATTGAAGGGAAATCAGTTTAGTATCCATTTTCTTGGGTTGTTCACTACAAAGTGAAAACCTGACATGCAAACTGACTCAGGAAAGCACCTCTAATTATTAGGTAAGCTCTGAAACCAGTAATTTATTTTTTTTGGTATGGGGCTGGGAGAGACAGCTTACTATTTAATTTTAAGCACAATTTAGCACTAAGGAAGTTCAACATGTTCCTAACATGAGGAACTCCCATATGAAAACAGCAATGAAAACCAACATAACAACAGGAAACATTGAAACAGAGCATGCTGTTGTTAGCCATCAGATGCGCCACCCTCATGTGGTGATCTGATCAATTCAGATGAACTCAAGCTAACCTACAGAAACAGCTCCGTGAGCTCCAGCTTACAGGAAAGAAAGGTTGTGTGGGGAAGCCTCCTGTAATACTTCCATTATCCAAAACATATGTGACTCTTGTTTTAACAACTTTTAAAAACAATGCCCCTTTTAGGTGTCATGCTCAATAAAACACTTGCTCTCCAAAACTCAGAATGAATTAGAAAAAGAAGGAGAAATAAAAGCCACACTTTTTATCATTACATTTTTATTGAAATTTAAACACCCAAGAGAAAGATTTACATAAAAGAATTTGACCTACACGATATACCATACATGATTGAAAATTGCTTTGCCGTTCTTCATAAAGTCTCAGCTTGACTGGCAGATAGAATGTGAAAGCAATATGTGAGCTCTGCTTTCATTTAAATTTGCACTTTCACGTGTCAAATGTTATTATATATTTTTGCTTAATATTTTACAACAGCAAGGACATTAGTTCAGCATCCTTCTAGAGAATAACCCAACATATGCCAAAACAGACAGAATTTTGGATTCTTTACTTAACCTTTTATATAGTCATGCTATCAGAGACTTAAAACCTAAGCAGAAGTCAATGGGGATACTTTTGCTGAAAGTCAAGGGGACTTGGATCATAATTTTAAATAGGGTTTTATTTATTTAAGGAAACTTTTAAAGTATCTCTAACCTTCAAAGGAATTAGGCATCTAATTTCCCTAAGTAAATTTTGGAAACCCACTTTTCCTGACACAGAGGTCCGAGTCATAAAATCTATTATACTTTCATCATACCAAGAGTATGATTAATGGAATTTCATCCCATATTTGTCCCACTATTGCTTTCAGTGTGATAAACAAATAAATAAAAATTTCAAATTGACTTCAAGGTGGAAACATAATGATTTTTTTAAAAATAAAATAGATAATTTCCTTCAAAAAGTCAATTCACAAAAGTCTCACTTACTTTAGAATTTTTCTGTGAATGATAAAATTAGAAAGACGTGTCATTTCCAAAGTTTGTCTGCAAAATATCCAGGCTAACAAAAATTTCAGTCCGCTTTCTACATGTAATAAAGATGGTTGCCAGAGGAAAGATGAACTAAGCTACAAATCTTTCACTACACTGTTCCAAGACTTCCAAGTAACAAACAAAAGGAAAAAAATGCAGCAAGAAATGACCCAACAAGCTGATATGTGTTGGAACTTCTTGTAGAGTTGGATATATGCTGAAGTTGGCATGCCAGGTAAAATCAGATTAAAGTAAGTGTCTTGAAAGTGGTTGCAATGAATGAAGTACAGCATAAAGCTCACTTGATATCAGAGAGAACCATAAAAAAATCCATAATTCAGTGGGAATTTTTCAGGATCATTTACATCTTTGATGGTTTACTCAATAATATTTATTTGGCATGACAATAAGCGCATTGAGTAAGTGGGCTAGCTCTTTTAGCCATTCCAGGGTAATACTTTCATAAGCTGACTATTAACAGTGAAGAGGTCCTTCTGAAAGGCAGCTTCTGTCAGTCAGTAAAACCAAAATCTATTCCTAAGAGCGGGGAAGAGAAATTTGTATCAGAATAGTAGTGAGTTAATATCCTTCAATAAGAGTAGCAATAAACAACCTTACTAACTGGGGTAAAAAAAAAAAAAAAAAAAAAAAAAAAAGGAGACTAGGAGAAATCTGATGTAATGGTTATCCCAGGGGAAAAAAAAAAGAATACTTCAGTAAGAGAAGCAGGGATGCTCCACAAAAATACTAATAATCATTTCTAGGGACAGGGCTGGAGAATGTGAGAATAAGGCCAAACAAAGGGTACAAGAGTTAGCAGGCAGGACAGAGACTTATCTGTATGTTGCCAAGCTTCATCAGTAATGAAGCAGCTTGGAAGTGAAACAGCAACACAGGGGAGCAGAATTGACTGCAAGGAGCCCTTAAGAGTTGAGTCCCTTGAAGCACAGTCTTGGAAAGAAGGCTAAAAGTGAATGTATCGTGAGAGAGCAAAGAGAAGAAGAAAGGCGCTGGTGAAGGTTGAGTCATTATGTTTTGATTGGTGTGCTGCTATTGAAAGTGTTAATATTTTTAATAATAAAGTTTTGGACTTAGATAAAAATAATATACATATAAAAACAACGTACACCAGTAAACTACAAAAATTATAATACATGAAAAAATAAAGTCTAAATGTCTTAAAAATATAACTTTGCAATAAAAATGTATATGTCTGAATATGAAATAATAATCCCAAATTATAAATATTATATACTTGAAAATATTACTAAAAAATAGGATGTTAATTTGTTTTAAAATTTTCACATCAATTTTAGTGCAAAATTAACTTATTTGACCAAACATTTTAGTGCGAGTAAAACTGCATTTTTTAACAGAAATTTGTTTCACTTTATGTTTCCAATCCTACTAATAATGTCTTTTCCTAAAGTGATGTTCACTTAGGAGGTCAAATAGGGATTTAAATATATAATCATGCATTATGTACCTCAGCATTTAAAGTCAAGGTTATGAGAAATCTATTTGCTAGAACACTGCATCTCATGAGCCTTGAAATATTTAATTTTCCTATTATTTCAATGTTTCAGGTTTACTGTTCATAAATGCCCCTCCTACTTTGAATTGCCTGTGAGGTTGGTTTTTTTAAGCAGGGGTAACAACGATTTAGAGTCAACTATTGAAAAACAAATCCTAGCATAAATTCTTCTGTTCAGCAGTAAAAAAGGAGTCAAGAGAGCAGTTTCCTTGAGTACATCCACATAACTTGTATTGATTCTTTTTCTGTAGTGCTCACTGCTACCATACTAAAGTGATGCACGGAAAGGTTAGAATCAACCTTCACAAGGTCCTTTCTAACTAAGTCTGAGGCAGGAAAGCTTGACTGGGTTCTCTTTCTTTCATGGGCATTTCATCAGTGACTCTTCCCTTTCAAAGTACCAAGTCTTTGCCTGTTTGTCCCTTTACTCTTTCTAGTCATTGTTTGGAGTATCTCTGTGTGCGTCTCTGTGTGAAACATTGTACAGTATTGGGAAAACTTGTCTTTAAAAAAAAAAAGTATTATGCCCAGTGGTATCTTTTAGACAGTGAGTCTCTGTGTCTGTCCATCATAGCCAAACCCTTATAATCCCTAACTCTTTATATGTGTATCTCTTTTCCTAGGCTTGTTTTTTGTTAGTTGCCATGCTCCAGAGGATCAAAGCTGTCTTGATGGATCACAAATACAAAGCTGTATCTAGGTAAAAAAGTTATAAAAAGATACATGATACAGGTCTAACCTGCTCGTTAGTATGCCTCACAGGTTCTCCTGTGAGCCATACCCCTAGAGGCTTATAAGCTTGTCATGATCTCAGCTGAAAAGCTTGGGATCAAATTGCTGAGACTTAGGCTTCTGAGGTTCCCTGGTTTGTTTCCCAACCTGTCAGCAAATATTGTGGCCTTCACATAAAAAGAATGGCTCTGAATTTGAATTACTGTGCAGCTCACACACTTGGATATGGCTTCTTTTGATTTTGGGAAATAAGTAAATTGTTGTTCAATATGTACTATAATCAGAATAACATCTTATACACTTCTTGTATCTTCGCTTCTCGTATACCCTCATGAAATTCAGTGCACGCTTGATACCACTGTTTCCCACCAATCCCCAGTACATTGTCCAAAAAGGTGTCTAACATTTCAGATGATCAATAGCTCAGTGAGATTGAGTTTTGCCCATGCCAGAGGGGCAGTTGTTAAGGTTTGACCTTAGAGCACTGCTACAAGAGGACTGTTTGCTGCAGCTGCCTAAGTTCTTCCTATGATACTCCTGTACTTCTCTTGACTATTTCTACATCATCCCTATACTTCTTATATCATTACTATTACTTCCTATACTATTCCCATATTATTTTTTCAGTACAGGCAAATAACAAGTATTAGGATCCAAATCTCATATTTTCCCTGGAGTTTAGTTGATAGTAATTTCTCAGCCATTTTGGAAGAGGTAGGTACATAATGAGAAAATACCTGGAGAGATCTGCTGAAACAAGTTTTATTCTTCTGAGGAATGATCAGACCTCTGCGTCGTTTGATTTCTGTATAAAAGATGGGAAAGGAGATTTACCAGAGAGAATCAGGGGGTTAATTTTTCTTTTCTCTCCTCGTCCTCTCCTATTAACACCTGCTTATTTCTTTCCCATGTCACTTCTGTTGCCTGCAACCACATCACTGTGTAACTCCCTCCTTTTAGGTCAAGGACTTGCCTGCCTTGATATAAATATTAATAATTTCAGCTCTTTACAAATAATGGTGTATATGTTGGGTGAGGGATTTTTTTAAAAGCCAATCTCCTTAAAACCTGATCATCCTAAGGGACAGAGTGTTGTCCAGTAAAAGGGGTTGAACTGGTATAGGTGACTTCTAAGCCCTGCCATTGAATTCTTCTTTGACACAGAAGTAATTTAATTCCTGTGATGCAGTTTACCCAGTTGTAGAATTAGTCTAGTAATAATTACCTAGCTCACGGCATGTTCCAAGACTTCATTAGTGTTTATAGAGCGCTTTGTCAGGTTTGAGTTCTTTGCCTCAAAACTCTATATAGTGGGAAAGCAAACAATGCAACTGTTAATTATTACCAAGCAACTGGTCAAGTAAAGCAGAGTTCTTCATTCACACTGATAGCCTTTCTTTGTTTATCTTTTTGTCTATAAATGTGCTGCATTTTATCAGATCCTGAATTTCAAAAAAATATTCAAAACCTTCAACATGAGGAAATGGAGCTGAAATTATCTCAGATACCTCATTTTTGGGATGTGAACGAGTCAGAAAAAAGATTGATGACAAGGAAGTTTGTGTGCTATAGAAGAAAGGAATGTATTCACTAAATTTAGTCACAAAAATTACTCCTCTTCTTATTTTTTTGGCCAGAACATGGGGATAATAATGTGACAAAATGTTCTAATAGAATCCAAACCTTCTCTGGAGTTTTTCTTGCACTGCTTGATTTCTTTGGGGCACCTGTTTGTTATGTCAGTGGACACCCTAATCTGAACTACAATAAATATTCACAGCTTCACAACTCTTCATCTGTCCACAGATGAGATATCTGTCTTTCAGGAAGCAAATAAGCCAAGGTTCTTCCCTCTATACATTCTCAGCTGATTCTTACACTGAAAAATAAATTTGCACTTTAAAAACTAGATCACATGCACTCATGTGCCTCATGACTTTCTCATTATATAATTTTATTTAATAAAATCCTGATTCATTTCACTTCTAGAATCAATCTGTAGTTCCAGAGTTGATATATTATCAAGAGACATAGTGAAAAAAAGATAATACAAAAAACAAATCCAGTGAACAAGGACAAAACCAGGTGAGAGACAATTTAAAAGACACATTTTTGTTCTCAGTTTCATAGAAACAAATTCTGTGAAGGGATTTCACACTAACAGATATCCTGCAAAAATACATTGAAAATACCCATTGGGGTGTCTTCAGTAAGGCCAAGATTCTCCCTGCTCATTTTAGTGGGATAACTACAATGATATATTTTATTACTATAACTTTAATTCCCGGGAGTCCAATTCTATCTCCATTTTATCTGAACTGTGAATGTTATTATCAGTATTTTTGGTGAATATTTTGATTTTGATTCATATGATTAAGGGATTTGGGAAAAATAAATGGGAAAAGATAGGCAGTTAAATATTAATTTTCAAGAAACAGGAAGAATTAAAACAACTTTAAAAATATCTTATACATAAAAAGGGAAGAGATAATGTTCAGAACCATCCACATATTGAAATGGCATGAATCATGCAAGTCTTTCTGGAAATACAACAATGCCACCATGCACAAGTAGAATGACACTGGTCAGAAAGTTTTTTTGCAGTTATTCCCCTTAAGCATAGACAGTTTGTCAGCTTTTCAGGTTTTTCAGAATACGTATGTAATCTCAGATGGGGACAAGATATTGAATTAGTTAATATCCTTACAGCAGAAAAAACACCTGTCTTTAAAATGTACTGGTAATACAGACTTAATTCAAAGAGATTTATAATACATGTGTATGTAGGTAGCCATGTAGATGAAAGGCAAGTAAACCCATTTGGATCTAATACTGCTGTTTATGATTTTGGCAGGAGAATCCTGGATTTTTCCAGTGTCTCATCTACTGCAATTTCCAGCTGTCTCTCAGTTTCGATATGTTTCCTGTAAGTAACATAACCATTTTTCAAGTCACAAACTCACAGCTTCCTATTATACTTGCAAATAGTCAGCTAAAGTACATCTGTTCTTTACAGAGAAATATGGGTTTACCTCTTTTTTCTCCATGGCATTGACTGTGGCATACCAAAATACATACTAAATAATTTGTATATATATTCTTTTACCTTAAACACTGTATATGCTAGTAAGAAAACACATGCATATAGATATGTATCTAATTTAGTCACTAAAATTTCTGCTATATAGAAAACATTAAGGAAATAAGTGTATGATACTTTTATATTACACTAGGCTACTTGTTTTAAATCCATGTAGGTATACAACTGACATTGATGGAAAACCTTGGAGAAAGTTTTTTGCTCACTAAGCATAGATTTGCATGATGGCAAACAGTTTCTCCATTGCTGCAGATATTAAGAGGCTGTATTCATCTACTTGACAATTTTGTTTCCTCCCTTCCCCCTTCCTTGTTTCTCACTGTAGCTTGCTGGACTGGAGAGTAAAGATCCTTCATTTAGCTGTCATCCAGACCCAGTCTGACACCCGAATTTAATTTAGAAGAATAAGATTATTGCAATGCAAAATAATTCTTAGTATCTGCATTTAAAGTATGTAAAATGTACTGCAATTTTAATGGCTCAGTTGTTCACATTTTTCTTCTGTTGCTTCAGAACACACTTTAAAACATATGCTTTAAATTACGTAAAAATACATTTATGATGGTGCACTGAAAGCAAGGCAATCTGGAGGACAAAATTTCCCAGCAGCAACAAATCTGGCATGGTGTTATTATTATGTTCTTATGTTCTGAAGTTTGGTTTTTGTTTTGCATTTTTATATTTGTTTTTGGAGTGGGAAAAGATAAGAAAGGAACACTTTCTATTAAAATAATGTGTCAGACAAATTCAGGGGTAAATCAGAATGAAAAATGAATCACTCTTTATTTTTACCAGGAAAAAAAAAGTGAGGAAGTGCTAATACAGAGAGTATTAAATTCCTAATATACACTAGATTTAGTAGCTTTCTCTGTTTTTACAGCTCTGGCCCTATTAAAAGCTTTACCAATAAGTGTACATGGAATTATGAATGACTGCACTGAAAATACTCTGATATTTGGTATGTCTGTACATACTTGCAATAGAAATTTACCTATAGCTCTGCTGGACTATTTATTGTGTCATTACACAAAACCAGGGGGTTTCAGAACTATCCATCTTATCCTTAGTTTCATGTATTTATGCTTAGCATGTAAAGGTAGGAGCTTAACAAACTAGGAGTTACTCATTCCCTGGAGAAAAAAAAACCCAAGGGAGCTCCAAACCCCTGTAAGAAGATGAGAGCCAAGATGTGTTCCTTTGTTAGTTTGAGAGGAAAGCCTACTGTCATCCACAGATGTTTTATTTGCCATTGAAATCCAGCAAGATGTTCAGTGTTAAGAAAACCTCAATGACAAGAGCAAATGATTCAGATTACTGTACTAAGCAGCCTCCTGCAGCCAGAAATGGCCCAGCAAAGCCCTGCTGGGCTTGGAGGAGTTTCGCCTCTATTCCAGTTTAACAATAAGCCAGAAAGGAGACATTTGAAACAATAAAGTGAGGAACAGATGGGTGAGCCAAAGGTTAGTGTTAATATGATCCTCTGAAAATTAGCTCGATGGTCATCATTACCACAGACTGACACAATAAGAAATGTCATTGGAAGAAACAGAGGAAAGTAGTATAAGCACAGAGGGATCCCTAAAAAACCCCAAGAATATGCACATATTAATTCATAAAAGCACCTTCAGAGCTACTAATTGGAGATGCAGGTGGTCTCCCAAGTTATCTATAACAGAGACATCTCTAGTAAGGACACCCTAATTGGAATTCCCATTGAGTTAGAGTTGCTAAAACAGACTCATAGGTTTCAGAGGATATTAGTTGCCTTAGGTAGAAATGCATTTTGTTAGACAGCTCTCCCTGAGAATGCTTTCCCCAGCTCTCATGTGCTTTGCCTCAGGGTTGTGATATGCATTACCATAGACAAGCACTGTTGTCTCACTGATTCATACATCGTAGTGGGAGCATGATCCATTATCCTAATTACCATGTTGAAAGAAATATTCAAGAAAAATATAAAAAGATGTCTTTTAAAGCTTCATCCACAGAAATTCATGTCTAGCCAAGTGAATGAATGCACTGAAGTTTACTGCAAACCTGATATCATACTTATTGGTACAGATTATAATTCCAGTGAAATCTTTGCAAAGATGTCAAATTAGGTGCAAAAAAATAGATCTAGCTGCACATTTTATATTCTTCTGCTTTCTGCCACTTGAATGAATGTATGTATTAATTACATACACCAGCCCTACAATATAAATAGCAGACTTTTTTTTTTTTTTTTTTAAATAGATGACTGAATAAAATTATTCTTGGCAAAGGGTATAAAGAATGAAATATAAATCTACACAAATCATAATACAACAGATTTTCACAATGAGAGAAAGAATTGATTATTTATTATCAGATGATTTGGAGGTCACTAGATTTTGATAGTTAAGAGCTCTCAGAAATAGACCCTGTTAAGAGCCATGTTGGGCCTTAAAATGAAAAGAACTGGTATACCACTACCTGGAACCACAGTCTAGGAGTGAGAAAATATCTTTGCTTCAACTAAGAAAAGTAAAAAAAATGGGAAGTGCAAAATGACAAAGTCCACCTTAAAAAGAAGAAAAGGACACAGAAGGGCAACTAGCCATGAGCAGAAACAACTCCTTTGAAACTGTATATCCTCCCTGACTTTTCTCTCACTACATCTTATAAAGATATTGGTTTGAAACCTTTCAGAACTCTAAAATCAGCCTTGCTCTAAACTTGCCTATAATCTTTGAGCAATCATAAAAATGCTTGCAGGTTTACAGCATTTACAAACATTATCCAAAAATGCTATGCCAATTGGCCACCCAGCATCTTATTTGAAAAGTATTGCATACTTCTCCATGGAAAATCTGAGATAATAAAGACCCTTTGTTCACTGACTAAAAGAGCAGAGAAAGAGGCAGTAATGTCTCCAGTTTCTAATATAGTTTCTATATTCTGTGAAAAATTGTTATCTTAATCAACACCCACACCCACGACTTCCCAATCTACTCAATCATTTGTATACAAAGACAAAGAGAAAAAACTATGTATACTGTCATTATGTCTTTCGGAGAGAGAGAATTTTTTTTTAGCTTCCTTATTAAAGAATTCAAATCTAGATGGCAGTAAGAGTATTTTCCTCACAGCATCATTTAGAGACATTAGAGGAACTGCAGCTAGGGAAAAAAAGACAAAACTGCTTAAGTCTTAAATGACTGCATTAGTGTCCAATCATGTTCTTATTTATTTTAGCTTTATGATATAAACTTATTCTCTGGAATACATCAGAAGAAATTCTTTCCTATGATTCTGAGAGAGTAAGGGGCATATCAGCCTCTATAATCTGACATAACCTAAACCCAACAGACTGTGACACAGTCAAGTGCACAGAAAGGGACTCTTTCCTTAAATTTAGGATTCAGGATCTAGAAGAGTTTGGAGCAAGTAAAATATCTATGCCATTAGATTATATTATATCTCATGGGAAATGCACACAGACATGCCTTTTGTTAGATAATGTGGATCCTTCTGTTCCACAAAGTAAAGGTTCCCAAAACAGCTAAACCATAAATGCATACAAAAATATGCCTTTTAGAAGACATGGGTTTCCCAAGAGGTGTCTCTCTCTTGGAGGCTATATCTATATACAGGATACAATTTCTCCAGTGTGCCTGTCTTTTCAAATGATTTCAAGACTCACAGGTATATATGAAACACAGCCCATTGAGAATTTTTCAGCTGAGGCGAATCCATTGTTGCCCCCTCCAACCCCTGCCCCTGAGATCTAAGGATATAATCACCAAAATATTCCCCTCAGTACCTCTGTTGTTAAATGTTGTCTGAAAGGGGAAAGAACTCCACTCAAAATAATAAAAACATAACAGCATGATTCTGTGTTCACCTAAAAATTCTTCAAAGTCTACTTGAACTTCTGTAGATATAAAAAAATCAAATACTGCTCCACCACCACAAAAACCAACCGAACAAAATAACAAACAATAAAACAGTCTCAAAATTGTAGTCTGCACTGGTTATAAGGTTGCTTATAAAATTACTTTTCATTTTTTGGAAGGTAGTTTTTCACAAATGCACATTTTGAATATACAATCAAACCAATTAAAATTTCTGATGGCAATTTGTGTAAGACCAGCCAGTCCTGCTTATTATATAGTACTTTCATCCAGCATGGTCCATCTCACATAAGTAGTGGACTTTCTCCACAGGTGAGAAAACGGAGAAGTGGAAAATAAATGGTTAATGTCTTTACAGAAGAACAGGAACCAGGACTGAAGTTGACCTTGCTTATAGTCTATACATTGACCTGAATGTTCATGAAGTAAAGTCTGTGTGTTATGAAGTCTCGTATATATCCTCAGATCAAACATTTTCTTTAGTCAAATAACGCTGACTTTTGGGAAACCTCCTGAGGCATTTAATATACTAGAAAATTCATGTCACGCTGTAAACCACACTTTCCAGTGCCAGAGTCCTATTTACAGAGTAGCATGGATGCAATGAGTCTTGTTGAAAGGGATAATGTCAGACAGTTTCTTCAGTCAAGCGTCAGTGTTGTTTTCTCCCTTGCCATTTTCAGTTTGGCCTTTCTAGTCTCTGGACTTTGGTGCAGTTGTACTTGTATTATCCATAACAGCTTTACTACCAAGTCTGGCACTGGAAACAGCCAGCTAAACTTACAGTGAATCAAATCTCACGTGCTTGTACTGCATTTTTTTATGTTATTCCTCTAGCATCCAGACACTGACTCTGGTTATTTATGAATAAAAGTATGTGGAAAACAAATTATGTATGCATGCATATGTGTTTTATAGACGTAAATACACATGAGCGTGTACTCATTTTTAAAAACAGGTGATATGTTACAGTTAAAATGCATCACTTTTTAATAACGTTTTCAGTGAAGGAGAAACATATATGAAATCTACCAAAAATTATGGCATCTGTTTTCTGAAGATATCAGCATGCACTGTTTAATTACACTATTTCAGAACCAGAACTCTGGACTGGGACCATAGAGAATGATACACACACTCAAATCTTATATAGAATAGAGAGAGAAAATAAAGAACAGTGTCTTTCCATCCCAGTAGAAACTCAAAGGAGCACAATTCCAGACTTATAGAAGTTGGGCAAATTGTCTCATCAACTTCTCTTTTCTGGGACTGCCTATAAAGAGCCTATTTAGGCAAAAGGGAAAACTCTCAAAGGGAGAAAAAATAAAACACTTAAATGTTTCAGTTTTTATTCTCAGAGCCAAAATTAAACACATGTATAATAATAAAAAAATCTCTGGAAACAAGAAATGCTTATAAATGTGCTATTGTTTTATCTGGTGTTTCTGCACACCTTCTTCTTTCCAGTGCCCATAATTATTTTTTCTGACTAGCTGAAAATTGCCCTGATAAAAAATGTGTTCCTAGAGGCCAGCCTAGCCAAGTTCTTTCTTCTCCTTGCAGAAAGCAAGGATGGATCCTCAACAATAATTTCCTACTTAACATGTACATTAAAAAAATGAGATGAGCAACCTAACACTGTTGATTCTGGAAAGGATGGCTCAGGGCGCTTCATAGCTTTGTTATTGCTGCTCTGCAATATACCTGTAGTTTATGAGAAGTTGTGGCTCAAGAAAAAGATTAATGATGTTAATTACTTAGTGCCTACATAATGTACTATATTGTTTTATTCTCAGTTGTATATGTATACTACCTGTCCAGTTTAATATGCCCAAAACTTTAATAAGCAACACAGAGTTGCTTTAAATGTGTTTGGAGAGGTATAAGAAAAATCAGTAAAATATTTTTAAAAGGACTATCCACTGCAAGTATGAAGTGAAAATAAGACAATTCTTTCTTAAAAGGGTCCTTGAAACATAATTCTCAAACTAAGCATGCAACAAAGAAATATAAGCAAAGGTCTGTGTAACAATTCTGTGTAGAAATACAGGCTAGGCTTTGGCTTGTATGAATATGAAAAAAAAAAAAAAAAAAAAAAAAAAAGGTTGTGGTAAGAATTTTAATGAGCCCTAATGAACTGAGCAAGTTTCTTTCAAATTCTTTTCAGTCATTGTAGGAAATATCCTGTTCCCAACTCCTAATGATACTGTTATTTGCACCTTCTCCCCTGCATGCCTCCCACTCACTTTCAAGCTTAAGGGGTGGTTTAACTTGAAGTTGAGGGATGATTTTGTTACATTTCACGATTTTCAGGTTTTGCTAAACTAGAGAGCCAAAGAAAAGGAAGATTACCAGTTTATATTACTTTGATTTGGACTTTACCTGATTTTAAGAGAAGAGCATGGCAAAAGAAGTAATAACCTGCAGGAACACATTTTTTTCTAAGCTACTTTAGGATGTCCCACTCTTTCCTGTGATCTTTTAAAATTTCCTCCCTTATTCCTCACCTCCAAATCCATTTCATTTTAATTTCTTTGAAATTTGGTCAAACTATTATTTTCAAAATGAGATACACTCTTTTAAACTCAATTCACACTTACAATAACTAACAAATTATCATTCAGAGCCACTACATATCAACTTTAACTGATGCATTCCTTTGAATTAATACATATTAATTGAAACTGGCACTTTTTGCAAAAAAGATAATGTACTGAAGCTAAAAGCAATTGCCTTTCTTTTTCAATAGGTATTTGCTGTTACCGTTGCAGTCAAAATAGTGATTTATATTGTGATTTGAGACATCATTGCACATGAAAATTGTTATTCTGTTTGGTTCCTTTTTAAAGTTTTTTTATTACCCATGAATTGTCTGGAAACAGACCATCAGCAAAAAAAACCCCAGAACGTAATAAGAAGAACATACTTCTTATGTCAGAGTATAGGCATGATTTTAATTCAAGGCATGGTTTTACACTGTATTTCTTTAACCTTAGAACATAAGCTATAGTAGCCTCAAGGCTAGCGTACAACCAGTAGCTCACTTTTGCATTAGCACATTTTATGTTCAAATAGATTAAGACATCTCCAAATCATATATGAATGATGTTCAGAAATGCATTTTTATGTATCCAAGACGTTTAAAGGAAGAAGGAAAGCAATGGTAGAATATGACTATGTTATACACTAGAGAGAATGTTAGCAGCATGAAAACTGGCTCTGGCACTGGGTATAGTGTCTTCACGCAGCATAAGATAGGTGATTTGTAGTTGACTTTTTTATCCTACTTGTATTGCTTTGACACATAGGCAACTCCCAGTTCATCTAGTGAAGGCTGATGTTCCTTTACCATAGTTTCTTGTTTGCTAGATTAGCAGATATTATCTAAGCAACAGTTAAGACTTGTTCACATATTAATCTTTCCTGTTTCTTAACATCACATAGCAGTTATCTCTATCTTTCAGTGGGCTGAATATAGTAGAGCTATGGAGGCTTAAGGAGATGCTCTGACCCCTGCCACAGAAATCTGGCATAATATAAACGTCTTTAAATCAAGGCTTTTACTTTGAATCCTGATATTTGCCATACAGAATGAGCAGATCGACATTTCCTCTAAGTCTGGTATGTTCTCAGTTCTGTTGTGTTGAATTAGTTCGAGGCCTTGTCTTAAAACATTAACTTTCTGAAAGTTAGAAAAAAAAGCTTCCCTGTTGCTAAACAAGAGTGTCCTCCAGTCATGAAAATTTCATTGCAGACTGCACTGGAGGCTTGCAATATTCTTACTCTTTACGGTTCAGACACTTCTAGATAGCCTGTATTTCCAAGAATTAATAACTAAACATCAAATCAAATGAAGGGGTAAGTATGTATGTGGTGATCTGGACACACATTTGCCCAGACCATTTTTAATTTAAACCACTTTTAACTGTATATATATTAATCAGTTCTAAATGTATGCACTTTCACCCAAACTAATATAACTTAATACCAATGCATATTTATTGTTATTAGATTTTTATAGCATTTTTCCTGTATGGCACCTCATAGGCGTTAAGTTAGCTGATTTCTCTAAAATTCAGGCTGTTTAGACAACAATAGGTCCATTCATAAGCAACATTAACTGCTTAGCAATTTATAGCTCTTATTTACACTTACCTTGTGCAATATAGGCAGCATAAATCTTCATTGAAAACAAGAAATTAATGTATTTGGATATAATGAAACAAGAAAATATGTGAGATGTTTTCTTGTGTTTCATAAAAATGGTCTTTAGGCTTGGGTGTAAGCAAAAATATCCCTATTAAATATAAAATGCAATTTCTGAAAATAGTTTTCTATAATACGGTTTCATTTAACTTTTTATTCTTCCTGCTCCTCCCACCCCCCTCATTTACTATGTTTAATCGTGAAAGCCTCCAGTAAAGATGCGCTAGGAACAGAAGAGGAAAATCAACCTATTATACCAGAGCACTGACTCTGACTGTGTTATAAATAATGGCAAGGCTCCAATTTTTAAAATTGTTTCATTTAAAATCTAAACATTGAATCCCTGTACAGTGTTTAGAGGTTGCTCAGCCTTCTCTGATTCAATTTAGAGGAAACATTTATGGGGTTTAAATTGTTCCTGGCAATTCTGAGCTCTGTTGCATTTCAAACAAATGTATTTTATACAAAGCTGTGCCACATATAGTCCTGAGAAATCTAAAAATATCAATCAAATTTCATTTGCAAACCAGTTTTACTAATAGTCAGTGCTTCAATTGTTCTTTTCTCTTAGAATAAAGTGTAGCATAAAACTGGTAACTGTGAAATACACATTTCCTACATGACTCCTTCTCATATGGAATGACCGAAAGACTTCTACAATCAAATCAAATAAACTCTTCAAAACAGCATACAGATTTCTTGTTCAGTTATTATACCTAAGTCCAATACATTAATCAAACATCAGATAAGTTCAGCATGGCAGTATTTGGATACTAAAACTTTTTGTTTATTTACTTTATTTAAAAAAAAAAAACAAAAAACAAAAAACAAAGCAAATTCAATAGCTGTGACTTTCTGTTTTAGTGATATTATAATTAAATAATTAAATACCAGATAAACTATTCTCAGTGTGTCATTTTTCTAAGATTTTTTTTCTTCTCTTTGGAGTTGCTGTACTATTCTTATTCTATATATGCCTATAGCTGAAGTGACACAGCTGTGGTGAGTTCATCCCATTTATTAATCTTTTTTGTGAATTTTATGAAGAGGGTGGATCTGTCCTAACTCAAGATATAAAATATATATTTGTATACACAGACTAAAAGAACACCTAAAGTTTGAATACAGAGTAACATGATCCTATTCTTAATGCTTTATCGGCAAGCCCTGAACTCATGTCAATTCTATGTAGTATATCAACATCTGCATAATATTCTTAAAATATTTAACATTCCATTAGCTCTTTTACGTCTTCATTTACCTTACCTTTTTAACATTTTTCTTGTCCTTTTTAAAATTTTCTTTCTCTTTTCTGATGCTTGCCTACCTGCTCAATTTTTCCTTTTTAATGAACTAATATTTACAAAATCCAACTTTAACTCTAGCTTGTCTTTCCTCCCTAACTTTTATAATTTTTTTTTCTTTCTTTCTTCCTGCTAGTTTGAATTCTCATACTTGACAAATCTGATAAGTAGCCTCTCACTGGTTTTTTTTTTCCCCTTTCTCTTGCTTCCTTTTTTTCATTCAGACAGTATAATTGCCTATTACTTTATGTTAACCCACTCAGGGTTGAGATTGTTTGTCACATTTCTTAGTTAAATGCGGCCTGATTTTCAAAGCTGATAGATGCTTGCAAAATCCACTAACTTCAGTCAGATTGAATATTTCAGTGCCTTTCTGGAAATCAAGATCAGAGTTATGTTTTCATCTTAATTTACATTTTCTGCTACCAAAACTTTTTAAGTACTCACCTTCCACCTTTCTCATTGTGTGAGAACTTGGCAATTCTTTCAGTTCAAACCCTACCATTGAAATGATTGGCAGTACCTCCAATTAGCATAACTTCAACTAGTCAGGTGAACAGTTAGAATTCTTTTTTTAACTTTATAAACTGATTAAAGTTAAACCAGTACATCATTTCTCTTTCTAGAAATCTAAAAGATTTAAACCAACTGTTTAGAGCAAGCACATTTTTCCTTGCAGCTGTCAAAACAGCCTGTCAGTTCAATTATCTGGAATGCCTATTAGTCAATTTTTAATAAAGCTTCAACTACTTTTCTCTGCTGTTTAATGAATAAGGTCCTTCTGCGCACCTTTTAAATATGTGTTTCATGGCCCCTATGGAATTCAGAAATTATAAAGAAAAAGTGATTTGATTTACGCACAAGATGCATTATAATTTCACGTGTTGCATGAAACTGCTATTACTTTCTGCTTATGAGACCTCCTATGCTCTTTTGACATTATTAGGCTTTTTGCTGGAAAAAGCATCTTGTGTTGGTAACAGCACTTTAAAAATATGGCACTGGTAAGAAGTTTTTTTTTAACATCTTCCCATACTCACCAAGTAAAAAGAGCTAAATAAACCTAGTGCTTATTTGCATAGTAATAGTTTGAAAGGGCTGTGACATTTTCTTTTTATTACAAAAAAAATATTATTACTAGTAGAACAGGGGAGGGCAAAATGGGGAGGGATAGAACCCTATACACTTTGGCTCATGTTCATTGGGTTTGCTTCATCTGCCCCCAGAGTGGGTCAGGCCTCCTGGCAGATGTCTGGCCAAGTCAGATTTTTGGTTTCCTGTGCATACATGTAAGAAGACTCTCTGCTGATACCTGCCCCCTAGATTCAGAGTGTTGTTCAAGGGAATACAGCACCCTTTCTTCCTCTGGTAAAACATTATCACAATCTCTTTCCCTGAAAGCATGGCCTTTGCCATTTGGCCATCGTATAAATGAAACTCCAGTACTTGCCCGTGTGGTTGCCCTTTGATCATGGTCCTGTCCTTTTGCAGCAGCAGCCACCAGGCTTCCTTCCTAGCAAGGTCAAAGGGAATTTAGCCACAAAGCTGTTGCAGTTCTGAGGAGCTGAAATGACCATTACTTGCTTGGCCTTATCTTTCCTGGCAGCTGCTTTGTTGACAGAGCTTTCCATGGGATATTGTCTTTCAGTCTGCCTTCTGCTCAAGCAACACGATAAAATTTTACTTACATTTCTAATGAGAATTAATTTTCTTTCTGTTCCACCTTACAGAGCTAATCTCCTTTGTGAAATGACACTGATGACTTCACTGATGATAGAGGACGTTATAGCCTGGGTTAAGCAGATATAGCTGCTCAGTTGTTCAGTTATTTAGTTTTGGTTTGTTTTGTTTTGCTTTGCTTTGCTTTGCTTGGGGGGTGGGGTGGGTGGTGTCACTGTTTTCCCCAGTATGAAAACTCAAATCACTTAAGTACATATGAAGTTTGATGAGACTTTCTCATCTAGCATTATCTGAACCGTCGAGACACAATAAGTCAAAATCCTTCCCTGAAATGAACAGCTACAAATGTTTTAAAATCACAACGAATTACCAAATAGGTGATACTTGTTTAAAAATGAAAAACAGTTTGAATAAGAAACATAAAATCATAGAATACCAGGTTGGAAGGGACCTCAAGGATCATCTGGTCCAACATTTCTTGGCAAAGGCCAGGTCTAGACAAAATGGCCCAGCACCCTGTCCAGCTGAATCTTAAAAGTGTCCAATATTGGAGAATCCACCACTTCCCTGGGAGATTATTGCAGTGGCTGATTGTTCTGTGAAAAATTTCCTTCTTGTGTCCAATCAGTATCTCCCCAGGAGTAACTTGTACCCATGACCCCTCATCTTTTCCATGTAACTCCTTGTAAAAAGGGAGTCTCCATCTTCTTTGTAGATACCCTTTAAATACTGGAACGTGGTGATAAGGTCTCCCCTAAGCCTTCTCTTTCTCAAGGCTGAACAAACCCAGTTCTCTCAGCCTTTCCTCATCTGGCAGGCTGCCCAGCCCTTTGATCATCTTTGTGGCCCTTCTCTGGACCATCTCCAGCCTGTCCACATCTGTATTGTATGGTGGGGACCAAAACTGAACACAGTACTCCAGGTGTGGCCTGACAAGCACTGAATAGAGCGGGATAATGACTTCTTTATCTCTGCTGGTAATGTCCTTGTTGACACAACCCAGCATTCTGTTGGCTTTCTTTGCTGCTTCAGCACACTTGAGCTTGTTGTCCCCCAGGACCCCCAGGTCCCTTTCCTCAGAGCTGCCCTCCAGCCAGGTAGATCCCAGTCTATGCTGCACTCCTGGATTATGTTTTCCCAGGTGCAAGATCTTACACTTACAAGTTTGACTGTGATAAATCTTCCAGTGAACATGAGATTTGTGATGAAATGGAGTGAATCTTTTGTTTAAAGGGAGCATACCAAGACATCATCAGGACTTTTAAATGAAAAGTTAAGTTTTGTTTTAACTTCATCATAAGCAAGAAATCCTAAATCCTCTCCTTATAGAAAGAAAAAACAAACAAACAAACAAACAAACAAACAAACAAACCTTCTCCTCCCTCCCATGTATAATGTCCTCTAACAGTAAATATCTGTGTGATCCTGGTCTTTGTCCAAGAACTTTTAGCAGTTTTGCAGCTTCCAGAAGCCTCTGCCCCTCCTCTGTCCTAAGGATAATCCTTTTATTCTTCTATCCTCTGGGAGGCCTGGCTGTGTGCCTGTTCACTGATTCTCTCTGGGGTTGCCCAGACTCTGTTTCTGCTGCAGACCCTCTGTTTGCTCTGTGTCCTTCACACTCTGCTACACACATCCTGCTCTCCAGAAGCTTCTCCCAGCTGAGCAAGGTCAGCTGCTGTCAGGGAAAGCAGCATCTCCCCTTCTTCCAGAGGATTTCTCTTGACCCAGTCTTGAGCTGTCTGAACAATGCAAAGCAAAGAGCTTTCCTCTCTGCTGCCCATCTATATCCTAAAAAGGAACAGAATCTTAAAAAAAAAAAAAAAAAAATTATCATAATAACAGATGGATCAGATAAACACCCATTATACTGATGTAAAGCTTAACTCTACAAGTAGACTCTAACCTTGGATGATTGGAAGCTAAAGAACTTGAAAAGAGGTGCTAGTTTTAAAATTACAGCCCATGTCAGAGATAAACAGGATCATCTGAACAGAAGATTAGTGTAACCTGCTAAGAATGAAACAAATCGTAAGGACCAAAACGTGTCTCTAATACTTTGCAACATTTTAAGCGGTATTATGTCATGTTATTTTTATCTATCTTCTTAGATGCTACTATCATCATCACATTAACTCTGTATATCAAATTCATCCTCTTAATAGCTGCACACTACTGGGGGACACAGAAACACTGAAAAACTAGGGATGAGAAACAAGACTGTGCATAGGTGTCTAAAATAGCGTTTTACTGGAATTTGGGTGTTTGAGTCCAAATCCATAATCAAAATTAGTCCTCTGTGGTGCCTAGCCCTGGAGGTGCCTAGATTTTGTAGACTTCCTAGTTTTTCACCTCTAAGCTGTTTGGTACTTATTGATCTGAGCTACCAAGCACAGATCAGTTCCATGCTGGGCCTCCTGTGAGAGTTCAGTCAGGATACCAAAATCCCTGCCTTAGCCTGTTGCAGGGTTTTATCCAACAGCAACTGTTGGGAACTGTTTCAAACAGTTGAAATGCAAAGGCAGCCCATGCTTTCTTGAAAAATGAGAGTACTGGCATCTTTTCCCCTTTCTTGTTTAGTAGGAGATGAAGCATTTGCCTAGGATGTAGCAGTGTGTTCATTCCCTTCTCTGTCTCTTGGAATTTAAATATACATTTTCCTGTTTTTCAGATAAGTGCCCTTGTCACCAAGCCCTCATGAGCTTCTCTCCCTCTGGATAGTGACTTTAATGGAAGAGCTAAACAGCCATTTTCCCTGGAGAGTTGAGCAACCAATCTACTTACATAAAAAAAGCTGGTTTAAAGAGAGCTTAAAATTCAAGTCTTTCATTTTCTAAGGATTGCTCTAACCTAAAGCATGCTGCAAAAGGTGCATTGTGGAAATGCCATAATCAGCACAGCCACGATTGAAATTTGTGAGAGTTTTTATGGGCGTTTATCCATAACTAGAACACACTTATTTGATCAGATTCCTCACGACTGAATGCATGGTGCCATCTAGTTTCTGAATACCAAGAGACTTATGTAGAAATGAGTTGCACAATGTGCAGAAGTATATAAATGGCTATGAAACCTCCAGGTTGAATGAGAAGACAGCTAAAGACACATAGGTGGCTGCTTAGTGGCTGCTGACATCAGAGTTTGGACCACATGCCTAACATTTACATTTGATATTTATATTTTCTTTTGGAGCTTTAATTCTTTTTTTTACCAGTCCCAAAGTCCATGACAAAACATAATTTACTGCATTAAATTTTAACTGTGGGGCACAAGACATTTCCAGAATACATATGGCATATAATTAAAACCATAGATGTTCAAAATATATGCACAAAAGACATATAGTTGCCTGTTGATTTTAATATTGTCATGTCTTGACCTTTGATCCCCTAATTGTTGGGTTTTTTTGAATGGAATACTCTTCTTAACTCCTTCTGTAGCATCTCACCATGATATTCCTTGGTCCTGAACTAAGAGTAGCCCCTTTCAGTTGAAAACAAAAATGATTGCTGAGGACATAAGACAATAACATATTCTGGTATTGTTTATTGCTTTACTTACGGTTTAGCATTTATTGAGAAAAACAGCACAGTGGAAACACGATTCCTTATTCACAATCCTTACAACCCATGCTTTTTATTGTTTGTAAAATACTGTTGTCATTTCATTTGTAAAAAATGTGACACTAGGGGGAAAAAAAAAATGATTATTCATGTACGTAGAATGCTCACAGAACAGAATAAGATGTTAGATCCATTGGTTACCAGGTAAATTGAGATAATTCTAGTTCTAATAGAACCTGTTCTTCCTTATTCTAAAGGAAAAATTCCTTCAGTGAGAAGGGGGAATGTTGTAAGGAAACAGTTTTTGGACAGCTGAAGGAAAAGATGGGCACCTGCTGTTCAGCAAGTTAAGGGAATCGTTGCATATTGTAAATTTTCTGTGTGTTACCAGGACAAGCAGATGGCCAGAGACAGAGTTTTCTCCTTGTGTGTAGTTCATCTCCTTACGTCTTCTAATGGCCTATACTAAAGTTTCCCAGCATTACACTCAGTTCAATTTAACACTGTTAATATATGTTTAAGCAGTACCAGTTGCTGTCAAAATTGCCTTCTTGGAATAGATAACTCTTTCAAATCCTTCAGCAAGGATGACAGTATAAGAGGCAGCACTGTTTGCATGTTATTTCAGGGTGCTAACTCAGACCCCTAGGGATGAAGCTGCTGCCTCACTCAACATGAGTCACTAGTGTTTTTCAAAAAATTACTTTGCCTTCCTGAGCCTTCACAGGGGAAAGGATATAACAGCTTCTGTCTCCTGAGAACTGATGCAAGGTCTAATTTATGCTGACAATATGCAGAACCAGTCAATGTTATTTTTTTCTTTAATGCTACACAACCATTTTCTTTTTTGAAAATGTTTTTTGTTAATAAAATTGCAGACTGTCAAAAATATCTCTGTAGAAAACCCATCCAGGCCTTTATCAGTTTTCTGTTTTTGTTAAATACTATTGAATATTACTGACATACATATTGAAATTATTAAAGTACATTAAAAAGTAGGGGATGTTCTTAAGCAGACAAAACAGGAAGAATTATGGGTCTGCATTCAGTAGTATCTGAGTATCTTCAGCAGGACATAGGAAGAGCAGGGACTGCTTTTTCTGACAATTGTTCCTACTTGGACTGCCTCTTTTCCAACAGCTGCTAAAATTAAATAAAAACTATCTGTGAAAATAGAGGCTGGGTCCCAGAATTTCTTTATATTTCTTATTTTTATTTTCACTTTGTCTCTTCTCCTTGTTAATGAACTCCATATTCTTGTCTCTGCACTAATGCAGTTGAAACAGCAGAGTGAGATTTAAGTATCTGTACAATGACATGGTCTCTGAATTAGTGTATTTTCAGTTTCAGTTTAGTACTGAAACCATCTAACATCTGTGTTGGACAGCTATGTCCCTTTTTGGAAGTAACTTTTAGCATGCAGTCATAACCACAACCACAAACGCGATAATAGACTCCAATATTGCCACTTTGCTGGGATTCCACACACAAAATATTTGCTGCTCCAGTTCTCCAGTACATATCCCAATTTTTAGTTTTAGTTACTTTTTTTACCTGTTAGTCAGCATTTGTAGTAAGATCTGATAATGACCCCAGATCAAAAGATTGGAGAATACGAGGAAGGATCTCTGAGAAATAGAAATGTGTTTCGCTATTTTTTTTTTTTTTTCTGAATGGCAGTGTCAACTGATCAAGGCAGTAGAATCCCTGAGGCTTTTCAAATTGTTGTTGGAGTTTGAAGTGGGTGTTTAGCAGTCTTATTCAAGGGTAACTTATATCAGTTCTCTGATGAATTCAAGCAACTTGCTCAAGAAGTAGGTGCAGAGAAGAGCTATGTGAAACTTTCCATGTGAATCCCACAATCAGCTGAGATATGGGATTTATGAATCATTTAGGAATCCAGGGATGAGTTTCTAGCAGAATGTTTCCTTTCTTGTCAGTTACAGGGTGGTCTGGCTATATTGATCTGAATACCAAGCATCAGCTCTTTCCAAGAGTAATCGGTGGGACAGCTGACTGGTGACCAAGCCACTACCTGACCACAGGAGCTCAAGGATGAGCCTCACAAAGAGGTAATTCACATAGTGCCAGGAGTGCCTGGCAGAAGTCAGCAGGCTGTAGGTGAGATGTAAGTTGATTTCTGGGGTGAAAGTAACTGAAATGAGCAGGAGGAGGTAGGAGAGGAGTCACTGAAAGTTGTATGTTAGAGCTGGTGATGGAGGCTGACAAAA
This sequence comes from Strix aluco, assembly GCF_031877795.1. NCBI lineage: Eukaryota > Metazoa > Chordata > Aves > Strigiformes > Strigidae > Strix > Strix aluco. Next base: position 90,174,156 of record NC_133933.1, read on the forward strand.
CCAGTGTTTACAAGCAGAGTTAAGTGTGAAAGGGATTTCCTGTCTTGTAAGGCTATTTTCTCCACGTTCACATAGGAATGAAACACAAGACTTAATCTTGTCGGATTTAATAGTAAAGTATTACAGATGAAAATACTTCATAGCTCAGTGACAAAGGCCCGGAATGCAGGCTGGGATACCAGAACCTCTACTCTCTCTGCTTGGTCAGAATGCGAACAGGAGTCTGAACCCATATCTCTCTTACTTTAAAGGAGTGCTCAGCTGCCAGGCCATTGGCCGCCTTGTGCTTATCTTTTCAGGAATTAGTCAACCCTCTCTAAACAAATGAAGATACTTTCTTGGCCAGGGAATCCAACAGTGTGGGGTAGCCCTTATATCATGGGATGGAAAATTATTTGTTCAAATCCCAGATATAAGCACTTTTATATCCCAAATAAATACCATAAACATTACCATTTTCACCATTTGTGATTTAAGGCTTTTTTGATTAGGTCAGAGGCTAAGAAACTCTCTAACATTTTAACTAAAACTTTCACTATTCTGTGAAGAGTATTAGGTTGTCCTTCTTCCATGAAATACTGTTTTGCTGATCATCCACTCCCATAAGGAAGGATATAAGGGAGATAAGTGTGTGTTATGAAGGTGTAGTTAAAGAAACAGTATGTAAAGCTGATATTGGTTTGGGGAGAGTAATTAAGGGTGGGGGTTTTTGTTATAGAGGACTGATGTCTCCTTGACTGATAAAGTCTTTAGTGTTTTATGTGTCTGATGTTTCTGCTTAGCAGTAACACAACAGATGCAAAAATACAGATGACAGAAGTGATACTCTGTTGACAATATCTACCATCTATGTATCACATGCTGTGTTACCCTTTGAGCCTGATCTTGGGAGACTGTATCGTTATTTATTTTTATTCAAAGTATGTATTTTTAATATTATTTTAAATTATTTCCCTATATATATAATATTATATGAAATACACTATAGTTCTGGAAACAGGAATTAAATCTTACTTGAAATAAGAAACTGAGTCGCTTATGAAGTGTTGTCAAAAAGCACAGTTAGACTCTCACAAAAGAACTCTGTCTTCTGATCTCTGTTTTTCATCATGCAAATTAGCAGTAATGTCTCTGTTATTTGTTTCCTGTCCATGGCTTATGATGCATGTATAACAAGACAATGTTTTGTCAGAAACCTTGCTGCAAAAAGCTAAGACCTGGACATCAGAGTATCGCCAACTTTGTTGCACCAGTTTTGACTAAGCCACTTTTATTTCAAAGCAGTATCTTGCTAAATGTGGAACAGTGTTATGAATTATAATAAAATGTAAGTATAGTTGCAGTTAAAAAAACCTTCATGTGAAAATGGGATTTGAATTTTTTTCTCTCCATCTCTCAGGTTCAGCAAAACCCAAAATGTTTTTAATTTTCATTTGAGTTGCCATAAAACTGAAAAATAAATATTTTCCATCTCTAAAATAGGACTTCAAGGAACATTTGTATTTGATATGCAAAAGTACCACCTGTACTACACTAAGTACAACGAATTTTTTATCCCAATTGACTGTTTCAGAGATTGGCCATAGAACAGTTTCTGTTATCAAAAGTGAGTTGTATTTGCCAAAAAAGTGTATAAATTAACCACCTTGTTCCACACTGGGGCTAGATTTCATTTAAGCAGCTCACAAAAAAGATACACATATCATATATGTAATGAGCTGTGACTATGTACAATTGTGACAACCATGTATGCAAACGCTCATTGATTCCTCCCTTACACCAGTCACTGTGCTTGAAGGTGGTTATTATCAGGTATGTAAACAAGTGAAAAGTGCATACACTTCTGGATAAAGCAAGAGCTGTTATAGATCAATATAGTGCTACTGAAGTCAGCTTGAACCACAGCAAGTCTTACACATTATAGTGCTTGAGGTGGAAAAACAAACCAAACCAAAATAAATCCCCACAAAATCAAACCAACTTCTAAACTGTAACAGGTGCAAATTCTACTTCAGTGTTCTGTGATGACACGGGATTTTACTGACTTTGGCTCATTCCATCATTTTTACTATATGCAGGAATAACGGTCACACTTTAAAATATTAGTTGCCTTGGTTTTGATAAGCATCCAAAAACCCTGCTGCTCATTTAAATTTTGATCCTGCAAAATTGCTTTCATTGCATTCTGTCATTTTCCATTGATTTTATGGGTGTTATTTTTTTTTCCTTTGGAGAAGGTCTGAGAATATCCTTGATATCAGAAGGGTCAAAAGGAGAGTAAAATATGCTGAAAATGTCAAAATGTGGAAGAGAGAGGTATTTTTAGTTAAATGACATAGAACTGAATTGCATACACACTTCAGCAAATAGATTGTGGTTTACAGTATCTTCATTTCTGGAAGACTAAGCAGCACAGAGAAAGTGTTTTGATTAATTGTTTTGTTTTATCACTAAACCATTTTTAACAGAAATGTTGAGTTTCAGGTAAGCAATTATTTTTAACACTTTAGTGATTATTTTTAAGACGTACTGAGTACCAGTGCTGGCTAAAAAATGTTTCAAAATGCTTTTTTCATTGTCAACTACCAGTTTTTAAAATAATTTTTTCACATAAAAGAATTGTCTTTGTCATGAGGTGTTAGGCGCAGGATTGCATTTCTACTCAAAATGAAAATAGTACATTTGGCACAGGCTATTAATATTACTTCAGGCTTTCACCTAAGACATGGGAAACAGAATCAGATATTGGTATGCAGGTAGATAAGGAGTTGTATCCTTTCTTCATCCTATCTCCTCTCATCCATCCTATTCCATCCCAGACAAATTTTCTGATGCAATGTGTTCTATAATATGGAAAATTTTAGACTTTGGGTGGGAGTGTTAGAATAAGGTCCTAGTTTCATCCTGATGCAGAATAAAAGCAGTCTTTCCATATTTACATACAATCATTAATTTATTTTGCTTTTTCATGGAGTTCCAAATGATAACCACTCAAAATTCATTCAGTCTCTTATACTCTGAAATTTTTCAACAAATACAGCATTCAATATGTTTTAGTGCTGTTGCAAAAAAATTACTAGTGAGGGCTAAGTTTGAGAAGATTCAAGGACTTTGTTTATAATACACCCACCAACTGAGATTCTTCTTATAAGCAATCCATTAATTGGCAATCCATTGAGAAGTCTCACTGAGATGATATTTCTCATTAAACAACGGTAATTTTACTTCCAAGAATGGTGGCATACAAGTGGAAACCAATTTACTAGACTATCAGCATGCTCACATTGCATGCTTATTTGGATTAAAGTATGCCTGTTCCTCAAGTCGCACGTCACCCATCATTCCTCATCAGGATGTCTAAACAGTCTCTTATTTTTTCCCTTCACTTATCTGAAGGATAACTACACAAGAGATTCCATGCACCTCTTCACTGCCCCTACCTGTTCTGGTTTGAGCCCAGAGGACAACTGAGCACCATGCAGCCATTCACTCACCCCTTCCCCCACAGCGCTGCAAAGTAGAAAAGTTAATCAAAAGGCTCAGTAATGACAATAAGGACAGGGAGGGGCGGCTCACCCATTATGGTCAGAGGCAAAAGACAGGCTCATTAGGGGAAAAAAAAAAAGACATCACTTCAAAACACTAATAACGACACTTAACAGACAGAATGGGACAGTGAGAAGCCTTACCATATCTTAAAAACCTCCTCCCACTCCTCCCTTCTTCCCAGGCTCAGTTTTGTTCCCAACATGTCTACCTCCTCCCTTCAACAGTGCAGGGATAGGGGATGGGGGGTGCAGTCAGTCCCCCACTTCTTCCTCCAAGGAGGGGGAAAGCACTCTTCTGCACTCTTCCTCTGCTCCACGTGGCATCCCCCTCACAGCAGACAGTCCTCCACAAACTTTCTTTAGTGAGTTCTCCCCACGGGATGCATTCTTCTCAAGATGTTCTGACATGGGTCATCTCCACATGTGGCAGTCCTCCCAGCAATGAACTACAACAGCAGGGGATTCTTCCCACAGAGTCCTGGGGCCCTCCACAGGCCACAGGCAGATCTCTGCTCCTCCAGTGATCCCCAAGGGTGGCATGGGGCGGCCCTGCTGTCTCACCATGGGATACAGGGGGGCTCTCTGCTCTGAAGCACCTCCCCCGCTTCCTCCCCCTTACTTCCACTGACCTCGGTGTCCTTCTTGTAATGCCTCCTCACAAGTTCCCAACCTCCTCTTAGGTTTCCCTTCTTAAATATGTTATCACAGAGGTGCAGCCACTATCACTAATTGGCCTGACCTTGGCCAGAGGCAGGTCTGACTTGCATATGGGGGAGCTTTTGAGAAGCTTCTCATAGGGGGCCACCATCATAACCCCCTCTCCCACTACACAAATCCAGAACACTACCACAAGCCTTTCTGTCTGCCAAGTTATTTATTTAGGGTATGAATCTACTAAATTCTCTTGGAAGTCTGGGTATTGTTATGCTAGAAGGCATTAATTGTTTTATTAATTAATTCTTTGGTCTTTGCATAGTTTCAGGAGCACTTAAGCTACCAGATGAAAGAGTCTCAAATGCCTCCTCCCTTTATATTTTACAAGTGCAGGCTTTCCCTGAAGGCAAAAGGGCTTTTCTCCTCTGACGTCTGTTTTAGACTGATCAGTTCCAGTATTTCAGGAATATCTCATTGTGAGAGACTGAAATGTCATGACTGACTCAAAGCTCGCCTGTGTCTGTGCAAACCTCCAGGAGAAGCTGCTGTGGCCTGTGGATTGTTCTGGGGAGTGTCGCCCAGGGAACCGGGAGTGTATTGAAGGATGCACCACCCCCCATTCCTTTGCAGTTGCATTATCAAACTCCTTAGAAAAGCCTCAAAGGGGCAGACTGTACTGACCTGGCCCTATCCTGTAGCCATTTGTGGCTCTATTGTATAGGCCAGAAACCACGCATGCATTGCTAATGAACTGGTAAGAGGCGAGCATTTCTGCTCCTGAAGCCAGATGCAGTAAAAACCTGTAGGACCAGAGGAAAAAAAAAAAACCAAACTAAAGGTGGGCTGATATGCTAATCAGCAGATACGATGAATTTACAAAGGCAACAGAAAACTTTGCTCGGTGTGCATCCACCATCGAAGCCAGATCCGTGTGCACCCACCACTGAAGAACTGAAGACTGAGGACCAACGGGACGCCGCTGGATCCATGGTGGTGACTAATCTTGCAGCCTTATCCCGCATCCTTGCTTTATTTCCGTCTTTTTCTTCCATTCTGTCCTATCACAGAATCACAGAATCATCTAGGTTAGAAAAGACCTTGAAGATCACCTAGTCCAACCATTAACCTAACATTGACAGTTCTCAACTACACCACATCCCTGAACGCTATCGCTACCCCTCTTCACTTTTTTAATAATAAAAACCTGTTTCGGGTATATGGCATTTGACCTCATTTGTGTCTTAATCTCTCTTGGGATCATAGTGAAACCTCCCCCGACATTGGATTGGGACACTCATTAACATGCAAAGATAGAAAAGTGCTGATGAATGTATGGCCTCAGCCATCTTGGCCAGTGATAGCTGTTCACAGTCATGTATTTAATGTAGTGTAGTACCAATAAGATGTTGTACAATGCTTGCAGTGACAGGCTGTTTCTTCTGTGGTGGTGTTTTTGTTTGTTTGCTTTTTTGTAAAGCCTGATCTAAGCAACTGTCTAACCACATGTGCTACAGAAATTAACAACTAAAGAAACACCTCTTACATTCCACATTACTCCAAATGATTTGGATTTTCTTCTGCTCACTGTATTCACCCATATTTCCATAAAAATGAGTAATAATGTTATTGTGGTATAGGCAGGAAAAAAACTTTGCAGGACAGAGAAACTGAAATAATTATTAAGAGGCTGATTAACTTTGCTTTAGTTTACATCTTTTTATTCATTGTGTTTTAGGTACACTGCTCTATTGAAAACTGTCATGGTTTAAACTCGACTGGCAACCAAACACCACGCAGCCAGTTGCTCACCCTCCCCCCACCCGGTGAATGGGAGATGAGAGTGGAGGGACACAAGGAAACTCATAGGTTGAGATAAAAAAAAACCACAAAAAACCCCAAAAAGTTTAGTGATTGTAATAAAACAAAACAATAACAATAATGGAAAATATAAATGGGTAATGCACAATGAAATTGCCCACCACCCGCTGACTGATACCCAGCCCGCTCCCGGTCAGCGATCCTGACAGAATGAAGATCCTGCCATCACAAACCAGCTGCTTTAGATTTCTAATGCTTTAGAGAATAATCTTTAATATAGGCTTAGAAGAAATAACACCAGCACAACTTTTCTGACCATCTCAACAAAAACAGGGTTCTGGAACTGTCAAGGGCTTAAGGTTAAAGTCTTCTGCACTGTATTGCTGTCTGTCTATGTTTACCCAACACCTAGCCCTGAGACCAGAAAAATCCATTGCATAAATCCAAGTGACAATCTCTGTGGTAATATATCCCCCACCACCTGACTAAGTTCAGGGAGGGAAATCAAGTCGTAGCATTGTCTGGCTGGCAGTCCTAAAACATCACAAAAAAGTATCTCTGGATTTTCACTGCATTTATCTAGGGGATGAACAATATCCATATGTTCACCAGATGACTACAGAGCTGGGTTGACTGAGTCAAAGTTCAAGGCCGCAACAAAGGATAACTTGTTTCTTCAGGACTGGCTTTGATTAGATTTCTGTTTACAAAGAAATTTTTTAAAAATGAATATTCCAAAATATGTGGGAAGATCATTGTTCCTTGTTATCTTCTTATTTATTTGTCAGATTTGTTCTATTAAATGCAATTGTTTTATGGGCTATTTTCACTAAGCATTTATTTCCATTACAGTGACTCACAGTTGGAATTATAGCATATGTAGTTCTCTTAATTCAGAAGCCAGAAAACTGAAAATTAATTCTCAATAGAAATGTCAGGGAATGTGTATGCTCATTCTCATAGTCCTACTCTGTATAAATATATGCCTACATATGCCCACATGGGCATAAAGTAAAAAAACCTTTTAATTAATTAATACACATGTGCACACATAATTGTATACCTTTGCATATATAAGTAGTGCACTTATATAAGTAGTGATATTTAGATGTATGGTAGTGATATTTAGATGTATAAAGATGTATGTGTGTGTGTGTGCATAAAATTCCAATTTCATGTTCTTCATCAATTAAGTTACTTAAATTTTGAAGGGAGGGGGCAAAAGGATCTGGTTTTTGTTTTATTTTTCATGTCTGAAACGAATGGGGTGGAAATGTTCTGCATCATAATATCCTTAAGAAAAAATTAACATTCTTTTATGTTCCAAAATATTTGTCTATCTAAAACACTGTAAATGTTATCTATAGCAAAAATGTTAGCGACTTTTAACAACTTTCCCTTGATTAATGTGTGCTATGTACTTTCTAGAAATAATAATGATCTGGACTCTGAACATATTTCTTTTATGTTTACATAAATGGATATAATGCACATAAAAATGCCCTTTATTCTTTTGTGCAGGCTCTTAAACCTTGAGTTTAATGGAGCTACACTGCACCTTCAACAGGCAAGGAAAGACAAGAGGCAGACAAGGAATAGGTCCAAAATTTTTGCTGGTGATCTGCAGAGTATTACAGGCTGCAAAATAACTTTTCCCACAGAGGTGGAAGGATGCAGTGTAGAATCCTGTGTTTCCATGGATCAAATGGCTTCCAAGGGCTGCACCTGGAGTGACTCACTGAAGGGAAAATCTTTCCCAGAGAGAATAATAAACCTGCAGAAACTGGAAGAAAGTCTTGCTGTAACCTAAAGGTACTCATTGGTAAGTTTGCTTAATCAGCTTTAATTAAATTGTTTTTCTTTGGAGTAGAATCATTTCATTGGTTAAAATAATGGGGTTTTAATTAAAAAATGAAATTATAACCCATTATCTAATGCAAATAATGTAAAAAGCTGGCTAGAAAGTGTTGAAAAAGTCCTTTAAGTTTGAGAAAGCCACTTTGATAACACTCACAAAATACTCGTATATTGTTACAAGGTCACAACTTGTTGCTAGGTAAGTGTCTAGATGTCTGAGTGAGGAAGGTATCAAAGTATTTGCCATTTGCAATGTTGTATTTATGTATCTCTGTTGGTATGAGGACATATTCCAATTCAGTGGAGCCACAAATATGACAACAATGCATGATTTTCTAACATTACAACAGCAAAAAACCTACAAAATAGAATAAAAGCAACACAATCCAAGTGACATAAAAATCATTATTTCTTGGAACATGGGAATCTTATTAAGATATTAGAAAATTTTTTTGGTTTAATTTTAACCATGAAAGTGGTAAAATCCTGTAGCAGGCTGCCCAGAGGGATAGGAGGATCTCTTTCTTTGGAGGTATTTTACAACCTGCTCTGATTAGACCTGCTTTGAGCAGGCAGTTGGACTAGGTGATGTCTGGAGGCCCCCTCCAGCCTGAGTTATTCTGTCATTCTGTGATTACATGATTCTGATGAACCATTGGAAGGTATTTTTACTCATGACAGTGTCTTTGTTGCCTTCTCCAGTTAGCTACACCCCTCTGCTGTGTTTGGATATCACCACATTGGACCCATGCATCTTTTTGTGCTCTGGGGTCTCAGTAGACTACTGTTTTAAAGCCTATTCATCAGTAAAGGGTTTGCCAGCTATTACTTTATGAACATAAGACCTAACATTGATCATTCCTGAAAGAAGTTGACTTTGTTGTAAATAAGTAGTTCTGTCTGCCACAGGACATGTCAGATTTTCTACAATTATTTATATATATTGCAGACATTGAATCTGAATACTGATAGTTACTTGAAGTAGCATTAATTAATCTTTCAAGATATGTTCTAAATGGGGAAAGTAAATAATAAGAATGCTGTTCAGAGTCCCTGTGAAAGAGAAAAAATAAATTAAGTTGGAGAATTTGTAAAAAAAATTTCCTCAGTCTCATGTGAAAGACTGCAGCAAAATATCACTCCTAATAATTCTCAGTACCAACTTTCAGAAGCATGTACAGCCATGCATGTATGATAGATGTGTGTATACATACACACACACATACACAAATGCATGGGTAAAAACTGAGCTTTATCACCATAACTGTCCTTCTGGGATGATTTAGAGTATGAAGATGACCAAATATCAATTATTAATAAGATTCCCTAGTAGTTCATTTTCCTACACATTTGTTCTCCTGCAAGTTTTCATTCACTTCTCAGAAAATAAGGATCGCAATCTTAAGTACACTGTAACTTTTCAAATCTATCAGATTTGAAATCACGTTTCGCTACTACATGAAAAAAGTCATTGGGAGAAAAAAATCTCATCAGGACAGTAAGAGGAAACCACAAAAAAAAAAAAAAATCCAGCAAAAACTTATTTTGGAGACAACTCCTACTATTGGAATAATGCCCAAGCAATAAGATGCATATGATACTTAGCTGTCATCCTGAGTTTCTTTGATTTAATTACACATATTTTGTCTGATTTAGTGCTTTGGGTGGTAGGAGTTTTGTCCAATAAAGAAGCAGAAGTCCAGTCTTGCAACAGGAACTTCCATGTAATATATTATCATGTTACACCAGACTCCTACCTTTTTTATTTTTGGAATCCAATGGAGTATACAAAAAATATCAGCTGAATGATAATGGAGAAATTAAAATTATGGCAGTGGATTAGCCAATATTGGCATATCTATACAGAAAATTATTGAATGTTATCTTTTAACATATTCAAAGTAAAGTATTTACTAAGTCAGTTAAAATTTGACTTAGAACTAGTATTCAATTTTGTTAAAGGTATATAAAATATATGAAAAAAATATGATATCCAAAATATTTTTATATATTTTGATCTTCTGCCACTCCAACCAAATATTTCTAAAAAGTCCAGAAAGATGAGAAACCACCTAAATCGTGTGCAGACTTACACAAAACAATTAACTCATGCCAGAATGAATAACTACGGTTAATGTTTTTGAAGATGTCATCATATGACTACTGCACATTTGCTTTATCAAATAATGATATAATTAAAAAAAATAGAAATATTTCAAAAGCTTTTTTATCCTAACTCTGATTTTATTTTCTGTTGCATTATAATAACAATTAAAAGGCAGGCAGTGATTTTAAATCAAAGAAAACGAAATATGATTTGAAAACTGTTGAAACAGGTATTGCCCTTAACCAGTTTATTTTCTTTTTTTCTCTTCTGAAAAGAAGAATATTAGCAGTCTGAACACGATTTCCAGTTTCCTGTTTTAAATGAAGATTGCTTTCATCAAAGCTTTTCCAATATGCAAATAAACCCACAATTTAAAGTCAGATCCAAAGGTCATACAAGGGAAGTACTTTCCAGGCCTCCTTTCTTCTACTGTCATGTCATCTATTTGAAACATCACACTTTTTTAGGAACTAGTCACTCTCATCTTCCCTTGTAGTCAGTGATTCACGTAATCTGAATAGGAGATTCTTTCCATCTATTACTTTAGAGAAACTGTTTCAAGAATGTTAATTTAAGCCTGAGGTGGATATCACCTTACCTAATAGGAGAACTGCAGCATAGATTTGTAAATCCTAGGTGCTCCTTAGAGCTGTTGGAAAGAAGTAAACAGGTTCAGCATACTTCAGCATGGGAAATAAACTACTGTGTCTTTAGCAGAACCTCCTGTAAAAACTGCCAAGTAGAAGCTTCAAAACCCAACCATTTGCATTGTAATTCCAATAAAATAAATATTTAAAGCAAATTGAAGATAAGACTAGAGTGCAAAATCATTTTGCAATAATATGTCCTTTCTTTCCTTGCATTCTGCTTAATTAATATGAATGACATGTTTGACTTATCAAAAGCTTGAAATGATGTTCCCACAATCTACTTTCAATTCATATGCTAAACCTACAAGTCTACTTAGTTTCACTACGTGTTTTATAATTGAAACATACTTTTGATATTTTTGTTATTATTAAAGTAATATTTATGAATATATATTAATTATTATAAGATGAATAGAAGTTTGAGAGATAATTCTGTCAATCTGATTGTTTAACACTAACTCAATAATTTTTCAGACCTGCTCTGTACATACTGATTAAATTCTATAGTTCAAAAAGAAAAATCCATATGCATATTTTATTTTATTTTTCCAGTTTTCAGTTCTTAATGACCTCAGGACAGGATATTTTGAGGGGATTAATGATCTGCTAGAAGATGATCATTGCCCAAGGTATAGAGATTTAGTCATTAATACAGGGGAAATATTTTGTACTTCGATCATTGCTGTCAAGTTTCTTAATGTATTCAGACTTTAAATAAGCTCTTAAAGACTGTGGTAAAGCAAATTTCAAACTTGAAGCATCTGACAAGATTCACATTAAAACAACCTCTTAGGAAAAAAAATCTTTTTTAGACTATATCTCTCTAGCCCCTTATCTATTTTTTTTCCTTTTTATCTGACCTACTTTTCTCCTGCACTTATCCTCTGAAGTCCTGTAATCAGGCTGTACATCTATCTAAAGCCCATGAGCAAAGTTTTTGGCCTTTGGCTGAAAAACTTTAAATAGCAGTACTGTCATATAGCCCGCTGAAGGACAGATAGGCATTCATGTGAACAGAACAAGTCTCTTTATACGTATATATATATAAGCACACATTGGTGTATATAAGTGCATGAAAATACACAAGCACACACATTTAACCTTTTGCTGAGACTGCTGACACAGCATAAAATATTCAGACTAGGACTTTATTAAGGGTAAAGAACAGAAAATCTTACTTTGTAGCTCTGATTTGCGTTAATCTGCCTGTGATAACTTTACAAGAAAATGTAAGTTGAATAAAAAATTGTTTTCACTAAGGTTTCTTTGTCCTGTTTAGTAAAACAAATGGAATATAATAAGAATTTGCCATTTAATGTCCTCCTCACTTTGAAAGAATCCAAACATGGTGACTTGAGCCTTTTTAAATCTGTGATTTAACTTGGAAGTTTTTGTCCACATGACATCAAGCTTTGTGTTTCTATCTGCTTGGTTTATTTGGTTTTTAAAGGCAGGGTCAGATTTTTACATATGCAGTTGTGGGAGCACCTCTTTTGGATTAAATACACTCCAACACAAGACATACCTGCACTGTCATCCTCATTATTCATTTCTGCAGGAGAAAGTGAGTCTACTTTCTCTTTACAGCTAGGACTCCGTCAAAGCCCAGCTGGTGGAGAAGCCTCTGACTCAGATCAGCCCTGAGCTGCTCTGATACAGCCTCTTCCTTCTTCAGTTTATTGTCTGTCCTAGTGCCCTTCAGCTCATCCTGCTCTTCTTAAAGCAGGAAGACAACATAACACCCTGGCTTAATAGTTTGCTAGAGTCTAAGGCAGTGAAAGTTTAATTTTTACCAGAGTCTATTGACTGGCCAGCTATCCTGCCTGATACCAAAATTGCTCACACACATTTTAGATCAATGACATGGGACAGTTTTCTTGTTAGTATCCAGTTAGATAAACCTAGTACCTTTTCCAGACACTTTCAAACCATGACCAAAGCACCAAATTTAATCTACACATGTAATGATGAAAACAGCAACATTATGGTTATAATCATAATCTGTTGAATGAGAAAATACTAATCAGCTTGAAGGCTGCTAGTAGCCACCCTGGTGACTCAATTCTCTAATTCAAGGAGATGAGTAAAGAGGAGAAAAAGTGGATCACTTTTAAAGTCTGTGATTTATTTAAGTGCTTTATTAATTTCATGAACTTCCTTTGTCAACTTCATTAAATCTTTGCTGATCTTGCAAGGGCATGAGGTTTAAATATATAGAGCCTATGCTAAATTTATATTATTGTTACCACTGTTTGGAAGTTTTAAAGTATTTACCTGACTTCTAACTGGAAGTTTGTCCTCTTGTTAAATGTACCTGGAAAAATGACAGTATGTGGCTTTGTATTTGTGTCTTGGAGCTTACCTGGATGTGCTGACCTCACAAGTAGGAATATATGTAAATTTTTTTACTAAGTTGCTTATTGCAATTCATCTTGAAATTTGAAGGCAAGCTGAGTTGACTCTTTCCTCAGTATCATCACAAGTAACATATTTTCTGCTGGTCACCTTCTGCACTCCAGTATATTCATATCACACTTTTAAAGTACTTTTGAAACCATCTTTAAGGTACTTTCTTAGAAAGTAGGACTTGGCAATTCAAGTCATGATTTGTGAGTCAGAACTATCTTTTTGAAATGTGTCAGGTGTAGAGTACTAACAAGGTTTAAAAAAAAAGAAATATTGTATGTTTTTAAAGTAAGTAGACATTTATAGTACTGAATGCACATCAGGAGCACATCTGTGTTTAACGACACCAGATATACAACTGTCAGAGATCTTGTTTATGTAGGTAAACCACACAATCTACTCTGAGATAGAAAGGTCTTCACACCAAAAGCAGTAGTTCCTCATAGAGCAACTGATATATATGCAAATACAGCCTCCCCACTTACAGCAGGGTGATCTATTTACATGTGAGTCATATGTGTCTTATTGGGCCAGGTTCTTCCTTGAATAGCAGTCTGAGATAATCACAGCAAGTCAATTAAAGTAATGGCTCATGTATCACTTATCACATCTTAGCCTAAAGGCTGAGAAAGTGTTAATATTCATATGTAAGGCTTTTCCTGGAAGCTTAGAGTTTGGCTAAGATTACAATTCTAACATTAGGTATTCCAGAAAAAATAGAAAAAAAGCCTACAACTGCCTATAAAGCCTGTGATCCTAGCTAGACATTTAGGGTGGGTTTTGGTTCATTTAATTTTCAGAAAGATACTTGTGTAACAGAGGGATGTTGTCCAAATTAACTAGTAGTATTTAAAGAAGAAAGCCAAAAATCTTAAGAATAATTTACCTCCAGTTAGACATTTAAAATAGGTGGGGTGAATAACCCACTTGGAAGTGTTAATCTTCCTCTGTTGACTGAACACTATACTAGGTCAGACTACGTACAATTTTAAATTGGAAGGAAACCTTTTGGGTTTTTTCCTAAAATTTGAGGATAAATGCCTTCTTTCTGAATGAAAATAATGTCCCCAACTAATTTCAAAGGAAATTAAGAGAATTCAGAAAACTATGTGCATATCATAGAATAGGAATAATGATTGCAAGCCAAATAGAAATTTAGTTAAATTTCCTAGTCTTTTTGGTCACAAAGAGATTTTGAGAGACAGTGTTTTTTTCTTCTTTATTTGGAATTTGATATTCAGATATTATTTATGCAGTGGATTAGTACGGCCTATTTAAATGCCAGATAGAGAACTAATTTCAATACAGTCTCTTTCATGTTCAATACTGTGGCTTCTTTGATGTTTAGAGCTTTTTTTTGTCTTTTAAATGGGTAGTTTGATTTAAGTTGTGAGGCACCTCACTGGGCAGCATACAGAAACACTGACTCAGTTTACCAACATATGAAAATGGTGAGTCAGCCTATTCCATAGAGGATACAGAAAAGGCAAATACTTCCCAATATAATGATGAATGCTGACTGATCTGATGATTCACCAGAAAATGTTCCACCTGTTTTCTAAGATGGTGTGTTTCAGTGAGCATTGTTTCCTCTGTTACAAAGGTGTTCTGCTGTTGCTCCTTCTGTGTGCATATGTTTCGTTCTAACCAAACTGGATGTTAAGGTAGCACACGTATCTGATGCCTGCCAGTCACCATCAGAAAACAAGATGATCAAGTAACAGTAATGGAAGAAAGAGCAGATGTGAATGAACCCAATATCCCTCACTTTTTGATCCAGTTTTAAATATTCTCAGCTGTGTGAATTTGAGGGAAATACTCAACTTCGAATTTGCTTTTGCTGCCAGAGTCCCTGCTTAGTGGTTGTGGTGGTAGCGATGATGACAGCAGGCCCAGAAGCAATGTTTTGAATATGTATGCCCCGTCCTCATCACAGAATCAAAGAAAGGTCTGTGTACTGTGAAAGTTATGCAGTTGATTTAGCTCCTTGCAAGACTATTTGTTTCTCTGATGGCATCCTTGCTTTGATCAATAAGTTATCATAAATAAAAAATATAGCAATTGCATAGAAGAGTCTTTTGCTTGGGAAGAAATAATGTACCCTAAAAACTCGGCAAGCCCATAATCTCTACAATGTGGTATGGCTCCAGATCAAGGACAATACTTCCTGCTATTGTATAGATAGTGCAGCTGAATGATTTGTGAGATGTTTTGTCTTCTAGGAACAGCCTGTATAATAAAGTTTTGGTTGTTTTTTTTTCCCCCAACTAAGTGTAACCTCTTGCTTCAGCATAATAATGACGGTTCCAGTGTTCATAGTCAATTACTTAATATTGGATAAATAAAATGTTGCATTCAAGGTAGAAAATAAATTATACTTTTTTCCTAATTTATATAAAAAGAGTTTAAATAATCTGTCCAAGAACAGTTAAAATAAATGACAGCAGTTCAGACTGTTAAAGTGTTTAGAACCATAGAAAATGGGAAGTTGAGATGATCTCTTTCCTCACTGGTGCCCTAAGTAAAACATACATAGACAAGAAACTCACATATCTTCGAATTATGCAGAAGTAAATTTTTTCCACCATTGTTCATACTATCTTTTCTTTACTGGAAAGAGTCAAATTTTATCCCATGGATTATAATCTTTCTGTGCACACAGCACACCTGACATGAGCGTAGCAGCTTGAAAAATGTAAAAATGTATAAGTATTTTAGTTTGTAGGGCTCTATTGGTTGAACTGATGTAGGAAACTGGATATTTTTTAATAGTTATATGTGATAAAGTGTCTCAGAGTAGCATGTCCCACAGCAGCCTTACAGAAAAGCAAAACCACTTGGACTTTTCTGCCTCACAGCCACAATCAGGATGTTCACTTTCCTAGGATGCTTGTTTCCTCTCTGCACCCTGCAAGAATCTCCTGAATCCTCTTGGAGTCAGGGAAGTAAATATGAACTTGTAGTCATTAGGGAAGAAGGGTCTTAAGGTGCTGAAGGGGAGAGTTCAAACAAGATTTTTATCTTGCTCACTGGATTGCAATTTGCATTGTTCTTTGACATTTGAGAAATCACTTAAGGACTTCCCCACATGGGTTGGCTTGCAGAACTTACAGAAGCAAAAAGAAAGTAAGTTGGAAGAAGAGTAATTCAGTTTACACAGCAACAACCTTAGTCTTCAATGGCACCAAGTAGTACAAGTTCTACAGGATGTGATCCACTATGCAGAGCAGAAATATAATTTCATCTTTCAAGACAGTTCCCTCCAAATAGATAAACTTTCTGCAATTATCAAACCACACTGCCTACACACAGGAAAGTGTCAGCCACACCACAGAGGATACTGTGCTTTATCCTTCAGATGTGAGAATTCCCATTACATAAGATATATATATAACATCTGGAAAGTCTTATACAATACTTTGATTCTATTTATGATTTGTTTTGTCATGGATTATACAAATATCTTGTAGGGGACATAAATCTTTCCATTTATTTCTTGCATTTGTGTCCAAATATACACAGTAGATAAAATAAATTTGTTAATCAAGGGTTATTGGAACATCATTGGTGTTAGTCTCTCCAGGTACAGTGAACCAATGGCACTTCTGTTTTAGGTTACCTTCACCTGAAGCAAATGAACAAGGAAGAAACAAATGTAAAAAATTTTTATGAGTGAGATAAGGTCATGTATCTTTCAGTCTGAAATACAGAATATCCTGAATAGTATGGGATTAAATTACATTGCTGTTGTGGTTGTTTGATAGGCATTGCCTTAGCTGTCTACCAGTTTGAGTTATAACTCCACTGAGATTAATGATTATTCCCCCTTCATTTCATAATACCTGAAGATTGGAAACAACTTGTTTAAATATAATTAAATTCCTTCAACATATTCTGTCAGTAGTTATCCTTTGCAAACCAACATAATCACACACTTGAAGAGACAAGCACCTTGATTAAAGATGTAGATTGTTCTTGAACTGCCACTTGAGATGTGTTAAAGAAAGATACCTAAACCAGTCCTTAACTGTATGACTTTCTTACACAGAAATTTAAATTGCTGAGGAAAAGATGACTAATTAGAATAGTAAGCTATTCAAATGAGACAAAAAATTACAATAAATATGAACTTCTTATTCTTGAAAATAGTTTGGATAATGATTATTCTATTATACTCCAGAAACATTCGTTTTCCAGAGTTTAATTAAAAGTCTGAATTCATATGGTTTGTTTAACTCCATCAAGCAGAACAGCACACAAGCAGACTATGCTTCCCATAATCAGTTAGTTTAATCTGTTAACTCCTTGAAAATGAATGGAAAGCAGAAATTATTTACAGCAATTCTGTCAGGACACTCCCTTTAAAAAATTCAATGCACATTTTTTTTCTTTTTTCTTTGTAGAGAAGGCAACTTTTCTACATGTAAGCTAGACTAAATGGGGCTTTCTATATGCAGGAATTTCCCGAAAACCTTTCAGATTCCTAGTGCTGTCAGGAATCAAAAATCAGGATGTTATTTTCTGGGAAATTATTTGAACTAACCAATCCATTCTGAAAGGAAATGCTAAACTTCCAGCACTTCTCTTTTCAGAATAAAAATGTTACACTTTTTAAAAAGAAGGAAAGAAATGCGGGTGGAAAGAGAATTGGTAGCTGCAACAGAATTGTCTTGTGAAGCAAAGGTCTAGAAACAGGCAGCTGAGCACATAAAGACTGGTTGACAAAACAATTTAGAAAAACAACTATTTCAGCAAAACAGTAGAAGAAAAGCTGACTGCATATATTGAGGCTAATGAAGAGAAGCAGAAAGCAAAGACTTCTGTTAAACTTAAGGATTTACCAGTCAAAGACCAGATAGGTGATGTCTGAAAGAATAGAGCTTTCAAATACACTAGCAGAATCTGAAAGGACTCTGGAAACTTATGAGTTGTCCATTCTATCCTCTCCCAAGTGCCAAAGAATTCTCTGACTAATGTATCATCTGCATTTTCCTTTTTCTTAAAAAATACTTTTGCTTCACAAGTGCCGCTTACTATCCTGTTATAATTATCCTTGGCAAAGGGGCAATCATGCAGTTTTCTCTACTCATAATACACATACAAATAGGAAAACATTTATGTCAGAAAAAAAAATACAGTACAAAACTCACCTGATTTTTATTTTGAGCATAATCATAATGAGTATTATTTCCTGAAAATATTTCAGACTTGCTTTCCACTCCCCTCCCCCCAGCCCTGCCTTTTGGCAGCTGTTTTTTGTATCTTTTTTTTTTAACTAGAATAAAATTTCTTCAGTCTCAAAGTCCATATCTTTAGACTACTCGGTTGGAATACAAATAAAAAAAGTCTTATATTTCTCTCTTAACTTTATACATGAAAGAATATATATGAAAATTCTAAGTATATTCCTAGGAAAATTTGCCTATGCTTTTAAAGAAGAAAATGCAATTGAGTGAAGCTTGCCTGAAAACACAAGAAAAAAATACAATCCAAATCTCATGGTCCCATCTGGAAAGTTAAAAATGTTTCTGTAAATCTTTTTTGTTTAATCAATTATTGAGATAGTAATTAATTTCTTTATACCAGTTGTGAAGTTTTCAGTAAATGAAAAAAATCTGCAGTTTATAACATTATGAAATCCTTTGGGTTTTAGAGCCTCTTAGCCACTAGACTGGTCATCTGACATATGGTATCAAATAAGATGAAAAATAAGTTAAATATTTGGGTATTGAAGGCAGTTTATAAAGAAGAAATATACCTCTCATTTTACTTGTTATTTTGTTGCTATTTTCTTGTTTTGTTTTTCTTTGCTTTGACTAAAGTCAGACTAATTAAATTAGAAAAAATTAATATTTAATTTAATATTTTTTCAGGAATTTTTTTTTTTTTTTTCTGGAGTTCTTTCTGGAAGGAATGAAATAGTCTTTTATGTTTTTGTGAACCAGTAATAGGAGTAAGAGCTTACTCCGATGATGGCCTAATGCAACACGTTGGAGGAATAAACAGTTGATGAATGCAGTGATTTTATCACATTTAATTTCAGTAAAGCTTTTACCAATATCCCATTCTCCTTCAAGCAACACTAACAATAATCTTCCACTTTCTCTTTGGACAACTCTTTTCCTCAGTTTTTCAGCAAAGTAGTTGCAGTGGGAGATCTACCACCCATGGAGAAATTCAAAGTGATTCACCCACCTGAATAGAAGCTATTATTTTATGCTTGATAATGACCTTGCTTAATTACAACTGAAAGCACAACCTGACTTCACAGAGCAAGCTGGTGAAAAAGCGAAGTATCAGCTGTCTACCATGCCACCTGGTATCCTAAATCCTTCTAAGGCAGTACTTTAATCTGGGGAATAGTAGAGAGTAAGTGTTTGCTGCTTTGGCTCCAAACCTCCTCCTATCCAGAAACAGCCAAGTGTGTCATTTCTTATAATACTGAATTTCCCTGTGGTACTTGATGCAGCAAAACATCTAACGCTGCTGTCCTACCTTCAAGAGATGACAAGGACAAATTAACATGCCCTTCCAGTCAAGCTGAACTCAGATAGCTGTTGCCAAGGAAATGTCCCCTCGTCGTTAGAACCTGCACGTGCAGAGGAGGATGGGGCTCAATCGCACTTCCCACCTAGTCCGAAGCCATGGAACGCTGATGGGGGAAATGGCGAATGACAGCAGGCAAGACCGAGCTTTGTACAGCCATTATGTTAAGCGTAAATAGCTCCACCTTGTGTTCTCAGCCGTACCGTTTGTAAGACTGTCCTGTAAATCATTGCTATACACTCTTTTCTGTAGTAATTAAAACAACACTCTTTGCTGTGCCCCTGGGTTAATATAATTTGTTTTATTCATAGCCTAAGTCATTTGCCTCCCTGCAGCACAATGCTATATTATGTCTACCCAGCAGTGTTGAGGGAGCAAGTAGAGTACATTTCAAGGTGTACATAAATCCGGTTCAGGTTATTTCAAAAGAAGTAATAAGGTAAGTGCTATGTGCTTCACTCCCATAGGGAAAACTCATAGGAAAATAAAGAAGGATTCAGGAAAATCAAAGCTTTGACTCAGATTATTTTAAAAAAAAGTGAGAGGGAGAAATCCAAAGACAGAGGATAAAGAACTGGGCACTGTAGAAATATCATAAAGGACAGCGCCATGGCCACCATGGGAATACTAACCCCTGTTTTGAAGGTGGGTACCAATATCATACCCTTCTCTCCAAGCTGACTGAAGTCACAAAGTCCATTTATTAGCATTGACACTTCTGAAAATCAGAGGAAAGTTTTAAAGAAGAACTCTAAAAGGACCTAGCTTAGAAATCAAATGTTACAGAAAAAGCCACAAGCCATCTAGTTCAGTTTGTCTAGAGGAGGATAAGGATTGAGCAAGTATATATAATAGTAATATCCTCCCAGCTTCTGACAATTTTCCATTTAGAGGGTTTCCTATGTATGTTATGGTTCATCTATTTAATAAAATGGAGATAACTTCCAAATATTCCAAGTAGTTTACAGATCTTCCTGTGGCAATGAACTCCATCATTTGGTTTTGGACTTGACTTTCACTGGTTTAATTGATGGTCACTTGCTCTTTTAGTGGAAGAGGCAGCAGGGAGTCCCTCCCTATTATCGTCCTTCATGCCACTGATGATTTCTGCAGAATTCCTAGCGAAATCTTTCCCAAGATGTGAAGTCCCAGTCTATTTAATCAGCCACCATAGAGAAGCTGTTGTTAAGGACCTTTGATCATCTTTGTTGATTATGAATTTATACAGCTGCAAGGTAATATTTTTTGTTTTGTTCTCTGTTCCTTTCCTAACAATTCATAACATTTGATTTGATTTTTTGAATGCTGCCAAACACTGAGCAATTTTCATGCAGTCGTTTGTCATGACTCCACATGTGTTTGTGTTTGTCAGCATAGAGTTCATTATTTTATATATGGAAATAGGACTGTTTCTCCCCACATCTATAACTTTACATATATTTACACTGAATTCCATCTAACATTTCATTGACAAGTCATTCGGTCTGCTAAGATCCTTTTGAATTTTTTCACAGGTGTCTCTCAAACTTAGTGCCTTGAGAAACCTTGTTTAATCAGATTTAATTTGGGTAAAGTAAGATAAATTTTCATGTGAACTTTTAAGCAATGGAATTTGGAGCTGAGTGGACACTGAAGACAGTAGGGAACCCAAGAACTAAATACAAATGGGATCTGTTGTTGTCATAAGCCACAAAAACTAATGCAAAAGATAGTCTTGGGAACTGAGAAGATACAGCTTGTCCCTTTTGTTTTATTCGCTCTGTGTTCCAAGAAAACATTCTTCAGCTAACAAAATATTTACCTAATGCTCTGTATCCTGGGAATGACGTGTTAGACTATAGTCTGAATATTGGACAACAGTGCTGCAGTGAGCTCATATATTTTGTTTCAGGAAGATCCAGAACCTCAGACCTTTGATTAGCAAGAAGCAAAATGGATATATCCCTCTCTAGCATTAAAGCCATTCTGAGAAAAAGAAAAAAAAAAAGTTGTTAATAATTTGCTCAAGACTGTATGTGTTACTCAAATTCTCCCAGTGGTTTCATCTGAGCTATTTTGGGGTAAAATACTGCCCTGTGATAATATATCCTATCAATAGAATCCCATGATTACAGGTATTGGAAGAGGTCTCTGGATTATTCAATATCAATTATCTATCATTTTTGAAGTTCTGAACTGTTTTATTTTTCTACTTTCAATCTGTGAATAGTCTTTGTAACCCTGCTCAGTTGTGAGCACGATAATGATAGTTATAAAATAATTTATTTTATGATGTGCTAGTATATTCCCTGTTGTTTCTTTATGAAGAATAAGACATCTAAGGAAGTAATTAAACAGATGTTTATTGACTTGAGTTTTACTACTTTGGAGAAATGTAAATAATGAGGTTTAACTCAGGAGAGGATTCACTAATAGTAATAGAGAGAGATTAAGTTACATATCTAGATCAATTGGGTCCTAGAAGCTTTACAAGCAAATTTTTCATTGTACTTCCATAGTCTGCATTTATTTAGTCAAAAGATTTCTGTGCTAACGTGGCACTGTCACTTCACTGCCTTGGAAAAATGATGGAAAACAACCATAACTAACATCGAGAAAACATTTCTTCCTGGGCAGCATAGAGAGAATTACCTGTCACATATGACTCACCATTTCCTTTATTTTTTCAAACAGTGCTTCTTTGTTATTGACTAATTGGAAAAACAGTAGTGGGCATACAAAATATTCTGAGAAAGATAATGAAAACACTGGATTCTGATTGTTCTATTAAAAATGTGGCAATTTATCATTCAACATCATTAGTGGCTGATAACTGGGACTGTGTCTATAATATCCATTTGAAGTTTTATTGTGTTTGAGTCAACATAAAGCATAGGTTAACTGAAATAGCTGTCTGTATTAAAATTTAGATACTGCCTGTTGAAAATGGATAGTAATTTGGTGATTATTCATATTTTTAAGCATTCTGCATTACATTAATTTATTATGCAAAATTAAATTAAAGTGCATGGAGCATATGGATTTTTGGGGGGGGTTTATACTTATTTGTGGCAGTGATAAATGGCAGATAATTTATAACACTGAAGTTTAATAATTAAACTTACTTTTATTATTCTATTTACTAGTTTCTTCTTTTGGCAGTCTCTTGTAATTTTGCCACATGATTAGCAACAAATTTTGCACAGCAGCACCTTCTAATAGAACACAGCATGGACAATTTTCAATGCAGATTCAATCTCCGTCTATATTCCACTAATCCCTTGATTGTTACTGGGGAAAATAATCAGATCCCTGTTGCGTTCCTGATGCACTGAGCATTCGTAAAGA
The DNA here is from genome assembly GCF_031877795.1 of Strix aluco. Lineage (NCBI taxonomy): Eukaryota > Metazoa > Chordata > Aves > Strigiformes > Strigidae > Strix > Strix aluco. The sequence continues at coordinate 90,197,069 of NC_133933.1, forward strand.
TAATAACAAGATTCAGTACATCCAGAAACTCAGGATATGCATCTGCTCTTTGGCCTAACTGAAAAGGGCCACACAAGGAGCCTGGTCGATCATTCACCGAAGCTTTGTGATGATTAGTACAGTTTCGTATGTAGACTGTATCTACTTGCAGTGGAAATATGGTGTTCTGGTGGGTTAACCTTGACTGGCTGCCAGGTGCCCAACAAGCCACTCTCTCACACCTCCTCCTCAGCAGAACAGGGGGAGAAAATAAGATTAAAATCTTGTGGGTTGACATAAAAACAGGGAGATCTCTCACCAATTACCATCATGGGCAAAACAGTCTTGACTTGGGGAAGATTAATTTATTGCCAATTAACAACAAAGTAAGATAGTGAGAAATAGAAACAAAACTAAAAATACTTCCCCCCTAGCCCCTCTTCTTCTCAGGCTCAACTCACTCTTGACTCTTCTGCCTCCTTCCCTCCAAGTGGTGCAGGGGCATGGCAAACATGGGTTGTGGTCAGCTTATAATGCTTAGTCTCTGCTGATCCTTCCTCCTCACACTGTTCACCTGTTCCAATACGGGTCCTTCCCATGGGCTGCAGTTCTTCAAGAACTGTTCCAGCGTGGGTCCCCCATGGGCTGCAATTCCTGCCAGAAAGTCCACTCCAGCATCGGCTCTCCAAGGGGTGCAGTTTTCTTCAGGTCACACCCAGCTGCTCCAGCATGGGGTCCTCCATAGGCTGCAGTGTGGATATCTGTTCCACCATGATCCTCCATGGGCTTCAGGGGGACAACCTACTTCACCATATTCTTTTCACTGTGCTGCAGGAGAATATCTGCTCTCACTCCTGGAGCACTTCCTCCCCCTCCTTCTTCTCTGACCTTGGTGTCTGCAGGGTAGTTTCAGTCACGTTTTCTCACTCGTCCTTCAGAGCTGCTGTGCAGTGGTTTTTACCCTTTCTTAAATATGTTATCACAGAGACACCACAAGTGTCACTGACTCAGCTTTGGACAGTGGTAGGTCTCTTTTGGAGCCATCTGGTACTGGCTCTGTTCAACATGGGGGCAGCTCCTGGTCTCTTGTCCCAGAGGCTATTTCTGCAGATCCCCTGCTACCAAAATCTTACCCTGTAAATCCAATACAGGTGTTAAACTAAGCACCCAGCCGGAAGACTTTTCAGTTGAGAAAGCACAAATGCCTTTTCACAGACTGCTCACTTAACAGTCACTGGGACCCAGCTGATCTCTCAGCAGATATAGCTTAATAAAGCATCAGGACAATGTCAAGCACTTTATGAATTCCTAATAATAAACAACACCGGTATGAAAGCTCTACCCGAGTTTAGATGGTTTAGTACAGTTCAAATTTGTTGTTATCTATAGCTGTCAACATAGAAATCAAGGACTTGACTAGGCATCTCCCATCTGCTATGGCTGCCAGGTCAAACCAGAGTATAGGGATTTATCTGCTCCTCTGGCAATAGCTACAGGCTGAAGTCCACAGCAAGGTGCATGCTTCTTAGTCTTGCTCTGAAATCAAATAGCTGAACTGTCCTGTTTCTGTGACTCTCATGGAGATCAGGATAACTTAAATTTAAACATATACTTTCAGACACTCCTGAACTGGGTTTTACAGAGTAACAGTTTCAGATTATATTGACCTAAAAATATGGAGTTCCTGTGGATCAGAGTTTCATTTATCTTAAGCTTCCATTTTACTATACAATCTACATGGGGAAATAGAAGAAGGGATTTAAAGAACTTGTAAATTATATTTGTACATGTTTAAAGGTCTTCTACATTGCTAGCCTGATAGAAAGAGACCTTAGTGTAAACAAGATTCTGCTTTGCTGTATTTTTCATCTTACATAGGAAAATAGCTACAGGGTATGTTTTCAAAAGCTTTTAGGGATGGATTCTTTCTGTTCTTGCTGATGGTAGAACTCCCATTGACAGCAATAAAAAACAGATTAAGCCAGTGCAGAAGAGTTTTGAAAATGCCTTTTAAATGCTACAATATGCTATTTTGCATTTAATTACACAAATGAGTCCCTTAAAATTCTTAAATCTGGAATACTATCTTCCCTCAGGGGAAAAGGAAAAAAAAACTATTACATGCTTTTTGTAGTCAGAGGACAGCAGAAACATGGATCAAGTGAAGAATTGAAAATCATTGGGTTGTTAGGAAGGCAAAATTTTCATTGATGTCAGCAAGCTTTTCTGCTTGAGGATAAGATGGACATCTATGCCTGATTCAAGACCACTTAAATCATTACAGATATTTCAGTAGTTGCAGCAGGTGTTAATGAGGTCAACTGTGAATCTAAACTTTATATATCTGACTCTTACCTCCTGGAATGACCATTCATATTCAGTATTTTGGGAGGTAGGAAGGCTAAGTAATTTGGCTCCTGATCTTAAACATCAGCTAAACCTTACACAGCTGTCTCCTGCCACATGCCCACCCTGAGTGTATAATTAGGAGTAGATTTAATGTTTCTTCTGCAATGCAGCACCATGGTCTCTCTTACTCCATAACCAGTCCCATATTGTCAATAATTCAAAGGAGTTCACAGAAGGACTGGAAGATTTAAGCATTGCATTTTAAATACTGTTTACCCTTGTGACCCTTGGCTTCTCCACCCCTGGATCCTGTACTCACAGGGGTCCCATTAGCCAGCATCTCTCCAGGTATCAGTATAGCAGTAAAACCTTAATTCTGTTGTGGGTACCCTCACATACCAGACACATCCCTTGATACGTGATGCTATTTCATTGTCTTCTTCACCAAAAAGAAAGCATTCTGACATTAGACCTCTTTCTGATCTGTCCATAGCATAAAAACCAATATCCCTAAGGAAAACCTCTATCTGCCATGAGGCACTTCACTCTGAATGTTTCACTTCATACATCTGAAACAATTATTAATTATTTGAAACATAAAATCTATTTTATTTTCCTACATTCAAAAATTAGCAGTTTCCTCTTTCTAAGTGTTGCAAATAGTACAGACATAAAAAAGATTGATGTAATACAGATTTATGTGATTCTGCTAAAGATGTTTTACATATATCTGTTTGTTAAATAAAAAGTAAATTGTAGAGTTGTGGTGGGTTGACCCTGGCTGAATGCCATGTGCCCACCAAAGGCGCTCTATCACTCCCCTCCTCAGCTGGACATGGAAGAGAAAATATAAAGAAAGGCTTGTGGGTCGAGATAAGGACAGAGGGAGATCATTCACCAATTACCATCATGGGCAATACAGACTTGACTTGGGGAGATTAATTTAATTTATTATCAACCAAATCAGAATAGGATAATGAGAAATAAAAACAACTCTGAAAACACCTTCCCCCCACCCTTCCCTTCTTCTCAGACTCAACTTCACTCCTGATTCTCTCTACCTCCTTCCCCACAGAGGCAAAGGGGGATGGAGAATGGGGGTTATGGTCAGTTCATCACACATTGTCTCTGCTGTTCCTTCCTCCTCAGGGGGAGGACTCTTCACGCTTTTCCTCTGCTCCAGCGTGGGGTCCCTCTCACAGGGCTCAGTCCTCCATGAACTTCTCCAATGTGCATCCTTCCAATGGGCTGCAGCTCTTTATGAACTGCTCCAGTGTGGGTTCCTTCGACAGGGTGCAATCCCTAGGAACAAGCTGCTCCAGCATGGGTGCCCCACGGGGTCACAAGTCCTGACAGCAAACCTGCTCAAGCACAGGCTCCTCTCTCCACAGGTCCAGGTCCTGCCAGGAGCCTGCTCCAGCGTGGACTTCCCACAGGGTCACAGCCTCCTTCCAGCATCCACCTGCTCTGGTGTGGGGTCCTCCATGGGCTGCAGGGGCACAGCCTGCCCCACCATGGGCTTCACCACCAACTGCAGGGGACTCTCTGCTCCAGCGCCTGAAGCACTTTTTCCCTCTCCTTCTTCACTGACCTTGGTGTCTGCAGAGTTGTTTCTCTCACATATTCTCATTCCTCTCTCTGAATGCAATTGCCCTGCACATGGTTTTTTTTCCGTTTCTTAAATTTGTTATCACAGAGGTGCTACCACTCTCGTTGATGGGTTCGGCCTTGGCCAGTGGTGGGTCCATCCTAGAGCTGGCTGGCATTAGCTCTATCAGACATAGGGGAAGCTTCTAGCAACTTCTCACAGAAGTCACACCTGTCACCCCCCTGCTACCAAAACCTTGCTGTGCAAACCCAATACAACATGTTGAAATACAGGATTTTCTTCTACAGTATAATTAGACCCAGGCATCAAATATTTGTAGGGAGGATATTAGAAACACAAGTAGAAATTGAAATGTGTACCATTCCCTATAAAGAGAAATGTCTCACCAAAATGTGCTTTGCAAACTATTAGCATTTTAAATAACTGCAAATAAAGTGGTCATTTTCTCTTCTGGAAGATTAGGTATTGTCTTGACATATGGTAAAAAGAAATGGAAATTTCCAACTGAAAAGACAATAAAGGGAAATTACAAATAACTTTATCTTTTCCAAAGAAAGGTGAAATAATAATATATATCTGTACTGTGACAATTTTCCTGTGTATCAAGATGCTAAGTCACAATGATTAAGAAAATCATTCAGGAAATTAAAAAAAAATTGTTTTACTGACTCTTTACACAAGCAATGTGTGACAGCAATTGAAAATATAAATTTCGATATACTAATTTATTATTTTTCTGTATCTATGTATCTTACATGGAGGAGGGTACTTAAACTCTGAAATTTAAAATGTCTTGTTACATATCCTCAGGAAAACTTTCCTTGATTTAGGAAGACCTATGTCAGCTTCATTTCAATACTGTGCAAAGAAGCAGCATATGAAATGTGTACTTGGAGAAACATTGTTAATGTCAGCATTTCGATTTTCTTACAAATAGCAGCTCAGTAGTAACAGTAATATCATTTAGAAGTCGGAGTTTCTTTGTGAACAACTTTCTGTAATATTGAATTTTCATGAAAACTCTGACATTAGTAACTAAAAGAAAGGTGACTTTGTATGTTATCTGTTGCATAAACTAGAATATCAATTATCTTTATTTTGCTTAGTTGTAGATTCACCAAGAGTGTACACTAGATTAAGTTTTGTTCACAAGATTTGTTTGTTAATGCAACTCCTTTCCCCAACATTCAGGGTTTTAGTATACTAAAATAACACCAGTAGAATGAAGGAACAACCCTCACCCTGCCATCTCAGTGGAGGGTAGGGATGGAGACATGAAGCACAACAAAGATGCAAGGGATATTGATGGATCAGTAACCATGATAACACCTGTGAAAGGTCAGGCTGGACTTTGGATCTCTAAATGCAAAAGGTGCTGGGGACATCAGCCCATCTGACGTGCATGTATACCAATGCACACAGCATGGGTAACAAACAGGAAAAGCTTGAAGACATGATGCAACAGGAAAATTATGATGTAGGGGTTATCACAGAAACATGGTGGGATGTCTCCCATGACTGGAGTGCGCCAGTTGATGGCTACGAGCTCTTTAGAAGGGATAGACAAGGAAGGAGAGGTGGTGGGGTGGTGTTGTATGTTAGGGACTCTTATGATTACTTCAAGCACAAGTATAGTGAAGACAGGGTGGAGTGTCTTTGTGTTAGAATCAGGGGGAAGGCCAACAGGGCAGATGTTGTAGTAGAATTCTACTATAGGCCACCCAACCAGGACAGAGAGGTAGATGAAATATCCTATAGGCACTTAGGAGAAATTTCATGATCACTTGCCCTTGTTCTTGTGGGAGACTTTAACTTCCCAGACATCTGCTGGAAATACAACACAGCAGAGCGGGACCAGTCCTGGAGATTCCTGGAATGTGTGGAAGATAACTTCCTGACTCAGCTGGTGAGTGAACTGACCAGAGAAGGTGCCCTGTTGGAACTCTTCTTTGTGAACAGAGAAGGACTGGTGCATGATGTGGCTGTTGGAGGCCGACTAGGGCACAGCGATCATGAAGTAATAGAGTTCTCTATTCCTAGAGAGGCCAGGAGAGGGGCGGCAGCAGAACTGCCATCCTGGACTTCCAAAGCACTGACTTTGACTTCTTTAGGCAACTGCTTACAGAATCCCTTGGGAGACAGTCCTGAAGGCTATAGGGGTCCAGGAAGGCAGAGCACTCTTTAAGAAGGAAGTGTTAATGGCACAGGAACAGGCTGTCCCTAGGTGCTATAAGAGAAGACCACCCTGGCTAAACAGGGAGATTTGGCTGCAACTCAGGGAGAAAAGGAGAGTTTATGGCCTTTGGAGGAAGGAGCTAGCCACTCACAATGATTACAAAGATGCTGTGAGGCTATGCAGTGTGGAAATCAGGAGGTCTAAAGCACAGCTAGAAATTAATCTGGCTTCAGCAGTCAAGGATAACAAGAAATGTTTCTATAAGTATGTCAACAGCAAAAGAAAGACCAGGGAGAGCCTCCATCCCCTGCTAGACGCAGGAGGAAACATGGTCACAAGTGATGAGGAAAAGGCTGAGGTGCTTAATGCCTTCTTTGCCTCAGTCTTTAATAACAAGACTAGTTGTGCTGAGGGAATCCAGCCTCCTCAGCCAGAAGACAGAGACTGGGAGAACGACCCCCCCACAATCCAGGAGGAGATAGTCAGTGACCTACTGCACCACATAGACATACAGAAGTATGTGGGACCAGATGGGATACTCCTGAGGGTGCTGAAGGAGCTGGCTGGGGTGCTCGCCAAGCTGCTTTCCATCATTTACCAGCAGTTCTGGCTGACCAGGGAGGTCCCGACAGATTGGAAATCGGCCAGTGTGACACCCATCTATAAGAAGGGTCGGAAGGATGATCTGGGAAATTACAGGCCTGTCAGCTTGACTTCGGTGCCCAGGAAGCTGATGGAGCAGCTCACCCAGAGTACCATCATAAAACACATGTTGGACAACCAGATGATCAGGCCCAGTCAGCATGGGTTTATGAAAGGCAGGTCCTGCTTGACAAACCTGATCTCCTTCTATGACAGGGTGACCTGCTTATTGGATGAGGGAAAGACTGTGGATGTTGTCTACCTTGACTTTAGTAAGGCCTTTGACACCGTTTCCCACAGCATTCTCCTGGAGAAACTGGCTGCTCGTGACTGGGATGGGCACACGCTTTGCTGGGCAAAAAACTGGCTGGATGGCCGGGCCCAAAGAGTTGTGGTGAATGGAGTTAAATCTAGTTGGCGGCCAGTCACGAGTGGTGTCCCCTAGGGCTCGGTTTTGGGGCCACTCCTGTTTAACATCTTTCTTGATGATCTAGACGAGGGGATCGAGTGCACCCTCAGTAAGTTTGCAGATGACACCAAGTTGGGTGGGAGTGTTGATCTGCTCGAGGGTAGGGAGGCTCTGCAGAGAGACCTGGACAGGCTGGAGCGATGGGCTAAGGCCAACTGGATGAGCTTCAATAAGGCCAAATGCCAGGCGCTGCACTTGGGCCACAACAACCGCTAACAGTGCTATAGGCTTGGGGAGGAGTGGCTGGAGAGCTGCCAGTCAGAGAGGGACCTGGGGGTGTTGATTGACAGCCGGCTGAACGTGAGCCAGCAGTGTGCCCAGGTGGCCAAGAAGGCCAATGGCATCCTGGCTTGTATCAGAAATAGCGTGGCCAGCAGGGACAGGGAAGTGATCTTACCCCTGTACTCGGCACTGGTGAGGCTGCACCTCGATTACTGTGTTCAGTTTTGGGCCCCTCACTACAAAAAGGACATTGAATTACTTGAGTGTGTCCAGAGAAGGGCAACGAAGCTCGTGAAGGGTCTGGAGCACATGTCGTATGAGGAGCGGCTGACAGAACTGAGGTTGTTTAGTCTGGAGAAGAGGAGGCTGAGGGGAGACCTCATCGCCCTCTACAACTACCTGAAAGGAGGTTGCAGAGAGCTGGGGATGAGTCTCTTTAACCAAGTAACAAGCGATAGGACAAGAGGTAATGGCCTCAAGTTGTGCCAGGGAAGGTTTAGACTAGATATTAGGAAACAGTTCTTTACAGAACGGGTAGTTAGGTGTTGGAATGGGCTGCCCAGGGAGGTGGTGGAGTCCTCATCCCTGGAGGTGTTTAAGAGTCACGTTGACATAGCGCTGAGGGATATGGTGTAGTTGAGAAAGGTCAGTGTAGGTTAATGGTTGGAGTAGATGATCTTCAAGGTATTTTCCAACCTAGATGATTCTGTGATTCTGAAGTCCTGGTGCACTTGAAAAACAAAATGCTGAATTTAAAATCTTTGTGATTAGCTACAATAATGCATATCTATTATGATGGTTTAAGACTTTCAAACATATGTTAAAAAAGGCAAATCTCACACCATTTAGAGGTCTGCTATAAGGAATTTTCTGGTCTTCTAATTCAGTATGATGAACCCAACTACTGCTGAAAATGAATCTATTCACCGAGTTGAGCTGAAACATAAAGTGCTTACAAAAAATACTGAAGATAATGGAAGAGAAATTCTTTGTCCAAAAACTATGAACGTACCTAATACAGGAGTAAATGGAAGCTCTGAGTAAAAATCTTAGATCAGAATATAGCCATACTTCTTCCAGAGACAGGGTTCAGTAGTACTGAGTGCCTTACACACTATGCCCTGCAGTGGCGACTCATTCTACATATTTTGTGAAAAAAGCAATCCAATTTACCATGGAAAACCAAGTCTTCATCTCCTCTTAAATCATCTCTTTACTGATTCAAAAATTCAGACTAAGACTTTCTCTTTAATGACAGCTGTAGACCCTTGTGGTTTAACAAGTGGCACAGTGCTGGTTGCTCACATAGGTATATGTGTAGTTGTCTGGACTTACAGCTTGAAAAGAAGGAAAACAAGAACATATTGTGATTCTGGTTAAGGAGAAGTTCCTCAAGGAGTGGCACAGGTTGGATTTCGCCCACATACACAGATCAACATTTTCTAACTTTTGATAGACATTCAAGAAATAACATCCTGTTATAATATACCACATGCTAACGCTGACACTTTACTCTGGGGTCATATTTTTGCCTTACTTCTTAAAAAAAAAAAAAAAAAAAAAACTAAAAAAAATTTAAAAATCAGAACAAAACTTCAAAAAAATCTACCCCACTCTATATTTTGAACTGAGGTATATTATCAGACATTAAAAATCAAATACGTATTTTTTCAGGTTAACATCAGTAAAACTTTGTAAAACATCTGATAAAACTACCAGTAAATAAAATTTTTCTTTTAAAGCTTGTTAGCTGATAGGCAGGTGCTAACATGAATATTAGGTACTTATAAGTCTTAACCTTTTCTGATAACAGTATTTTTGCATTTGACACTTACCTATATTAAACACAAACTCACAATCTAAGGGATTTTCCTTTTAAAGAGCAATGATGACTGTGAAATGTATGCCATTGGAAGGAACAGCAACACTTCACAAGCCTCAATGGAGCAGGATTTCTCAGGTTAGGCTGACTTGGTGTTCTGCCATGTCATTCATGTCCTAAAAAATCCAATTACTTCCATCATCAGTTGATTTTTGTGTGTCTCTTATAAAAATATACACAAATATTTGTCAGATTAATAATTATGACTACAACTGTCCCTGAAAATTTTCAAAAACAGCGATTGTTTCTTTTTTTTTGGCAAAGAATCTCAGTACTTATAACTATACAGATTCCTCACTGGCTTCTGTAGACTTCTTTTCTTCATGGTATTGAATTACCAGGTACTGGAGAAGAATGTCCTGCGTACTTCAAGTAGTAATAAGGAAAAAGCACCTTAAACAGCAGATCCGTGTTGGGAAATACTTAGAATGCATACTTATGAATATAAGTTCACTGCTATCTTAAAACACTTCTCTGAATTAATACAGTATGAATGCATTATGAACTTGGTAAATAGGGTACATAGCTATTATACCCTACTTTGACAAGATTCTGAAAAAAAATTAAGCAATTATTTTAACATATAATGACATGAGTTGGGGTATAATATTGAGATCTGAGATGTCTTAAGATATCTTTCTCATATTAATAACCATAAAGCCACATGTGCAAAACATTTTTTTCATGTGAGAGATGAGTAATTTTCTGTTGAAATATACAATGTTTTGTCATTAGTCCCAGAACACCCGTAAGAAAAAGGAATGTTGTTTACTCCTGAAAGGAAGCACTAGGAAAAAAAAAAAAAAAAAAAAGAGTCAAAGAGAAATGTAAATTATGATACCTTAGTAGAGGAAAATGGGAATTATACAACAGCAGTTTTCAATCAGCACAAAACCAGAATTCTATTTCTGTTCACTCTGTTCCTTTGGGCTTAATTTTAAAAATCTTGGTCGAGAACCACATCTTAAACAGTATATTGAGATATATTTTTTTCAGATATGCAGTTCTGAAGAATTCCCAAAATGCACAGTACAACATGGGGAAATAAAAGCAGAGAAAGATAAGTACAAGAATTGTCTAAGGAAATAATGACACACTATATGAACATTTTAGCTCTGCAGTAGCCCGATCAGTTATACAGTACAGTAGGTATTACTGTACATACAGCAGCATGAAACAGGCAGCCATTCATTAGATGTGTGGCATATTCAATCTTCACTCCAAAGAGGGTTGTTCGTTAGATCCTACATGTGGTTATTTGTTACACTTAAAATGGCTGAACTTGCATGTGAGATGGTATAACAGCACTAAACCCAGAAACCTCTCCTTATTTTGTAGCATGAGGAAAACATTTCTTGCTGAGAAAAGTAGACTGTCTTGTTCAGGAGAAGCAATCACTACTGAAGAGGAAATAAACATAGTGAAGATAGTTGTTTCTTCATGGCTTGGATGTCTCAAGTGTACTCGTAAAATGACATTTTTGCTATTGCCTAACTTTTCGGGGGGGTTCTGTGCTAAATTATAATGTCAGATATTTAAGGAAAGAATCTGAATGAATACCAACAAATTATTCGTGTTCATTGGTCTCACAAATCAGGTGCAAGATTTAAGTGCCACAGTACCTCCAGAGCAAGTATCCAGCCCCAACTGGACAATTCAGGCTGAGTATATTAGGTGTCTAGGCTCCTTTTTCAACAAATAGAGCTAAATCAGCAAAGTGTACATGACAAGTGAGGAACTACCTAAAAAGAAAAGAAGGACATACTCACAGTACAAGAACAAATATTACTTTCTTATCTATCTGGAACTTTCCTGTATGATTCTAAACTATATATTAAGGCATCACTACTCATTTAATTTTCAGAATCCTGAAGTTTTTGTTGTTGTTATTTTTTCTTTCCTGAATGCAGTATCTAACTGAGCAGTGATCATTCTTTAGCGACTGATAGTTAGAGACAAGTTGCCCACAAAGTGAGAAACCAAAGTTCCCAACCTGTTTTTGCCTGAGTTTACAGTTTTTGCACTCTCCTAAAGGGTGATAAACATATTAGCCAGGGCAAGGTTGCCTTTGTTGTGCAAATAATATAGATAAAATAAGATCACACACTTTCATAAGACTTAAGTAAAAATCAGGGAAGACAGGTAGTGACTGTGTTTACACTGGAAATATTACTACCTTCTTTTCTACTGAAACAAAGCCAGCCTGAACTCAAGAAAATAAGAGGCATAAGGCCAGTCAGAGAACAAATATCTAAGCAGGCATTCAGGGAGAAGACTAGAGAGGTCTGTTACTATTTTTTATACAAGGATGGTCTAATAGACAAACATTACATTGCACAAGTCATTTTTCAAAAATCTGTGGTTTTGCTTGTACAAGTATCCTATAGTTTAGGGACATAAGAAAAGCTGAAGAAGACTATCACATAACTGTATAGGTCACCAGATTCTTAGATACACAAGACTTTGGGCAGTCACATACTGATTTAGAAGCTATTCAGGAGACTGTGTTGTATGCATTAAGCAAATAATTGCCAGACAGTAGTAGCTATTTTCTCTGATATACTTCAGCTATAAAGCTGAGCAGCTATAGTCATATTATCAACACTCCCCAAATAAGAATAGAATGATGCCAGATTATAATGTCAATTTTTGGAAACTCCAAAGGAGACTTGTAATATTTTGCACCTACTCAGATATCTACCTGAAATCAGGTGACAAGTGCAGTCACTGGATAACATCCAAACAGACCAAGAATTTCTCATACATCCTAAAGGAGACCAATAGATTCCCTTTCTGGAATATGCTCACTCTGTTCCAAGTAACCAAGAAGCAGCATGGCCTATTAAAGTAATTACATGCTAGTTTCTGCCTACCCAGGTTTCTTAAGGAAAGCAGTTTTGTGTAATCCTCCTTTGTACAAGGCTTTGTCTGCCTATTAGTTCTCCCTTAGTAACTTTTGAGCCTACTAGTTCAAAAGAAATAGGGGATGCAGACAGTAACATGCTACAGAAAGCTAAGCATGTTGCCTGGGAATTGCATCCTTTGTTTGGTCTTCCATGCATCAGGATGCTACATGCTCTGCTTGTCTCACACAGCAGGCAGGAAGATGCAACTAGACACTAATCAGCTCATGCATGTTTGCCAGCCGCTTAAAGTCTGTATTTCCAAACAAACCAACCCATGACTGACTGCACATCCAGCAAGATTTCTAAATTGGTAAAGAAGAAAAATAAAAAAGGACTGGGAATATTGCAGTGAGGGTGCTTGTGGTAGATATGTAATTTTAGGGTTTGTTATGGCAGTCATAGATTATATGATAATAGGGAGGAACCAGGTGTATTGCTGCTTTACTGCAGACAAAAAGCCAAAGAGCGTGTGTTCTGCTGTTTACAGAAGTATGTAACTATTTTCATGGTTGTTATAGATGCTAGATATGCATGCCTCTGCCTATAGCATAATCACAAAAAGTTCATCAGTAGCAGCTTTGCACAATAACTCACCTGCAGGTCTCAGCTTTGATTCTGCAAGTGAGGGGCTACTTCACTGATCATCCCTCTGCAAAGGCTTTCCCAAAAGCCTGGTTCAGGTATGGTGCCAAAGGAAGGACATGTTGGAGTAAGGCCTCATCACACTTCAGAGAGTATGTATAGTGCTGTAGCTCACAGGGCAAACCTGTAGAGGTTCAAAATTATGCCAAACACCTCTTCAGCTCTAGGGCAGTGCAGAGTCAGAAGAGTTTAAAGTTACCTCTTCTTGCTATCTTCTGACTTGGCTGTAAATTTTGTGCTGTCCATACTACAAAACCTCAGCCCCTGTACTAAGATTTATCAAAACTGTTTATTTGCAAGATGGAGTCAGGGGCCTGATCTAAATTATTCAAATGCAATAGTAATACTCAAAGTTATTTAAAATGTTGGGTGCTGACTTGTTTCTTTTAGAATTTGCATAAGAGCATCCTACAGCAGCACACAGATAGGGTTAGAGTACCTCACAGGGAGATGTCATGTCCAGAGGATCTCACCTTTGGACAAAATGAAAGAAAATTGTGCTGCTTAGAGCCCCTCCTCTCCCATTCCCCCACAACAGAGGGAGTGATACCAGAAAGGACAGGAGAGACCAAGCCTAGCAAATAGACAGATGGGTATCAAGCTAACATAAGGCCTGGAATATGCAAGTACTTTTCAGGCAGTCCCGGAGGATTTACCATAGTACATTTTTTGACATTGAGGAAGTTACAGTGAGCTCAGTGACTTATTTTTAATCTTCATTGCATACATCCCTCTGCCTATGTTGTATTCATATTGTAATTTGAGCTAGATCACACCCTTTGGTAAGACAAAGGAGAAAAAACAAAAACAGGAAACAGGGATGAGATGATTTTGCTCACTCTAAATATGTAGCCTTGCTATGTGATACAAGTTTATGTGCAGATGTTGGTATGAGGAGAAGCAAATCAGGAATATCAAAATGATTACAACATGGCTGAGAGGCTGAATTTAAGTCTCTTTAATAAAATAAAACCTCATTTGCTGTTGAAGAAAAATGGAAGCTTATATAAACCATACAAACACATGAACAAGACAAATAACATATGTGAAAGCTGAATTTGAATCAAGATAGACAAAGCTTTCAGAAATTATTCTCTGGTCAAGTAGTAAACAAATACATTATAGTCTGTTGTAAGTTTTAAGACTGATAGAAAAGTGTTTGGTGAGATCCAGAATGGAAAAATACATCAAACTTGTAACCCAAGGAATATGTAATATCCATGGGTTTCCAACCTGAGAGGAATAGTTGGAGATATTAATGTAACTCTTCAGACTCTGCTTCCAAACTTCTTTCATTAACAAAATATTTGAGAGATGCTTCAAATATTTCTTCCATGAAAATATTTCTGCATTTAATTCCAAGTGTATATAAAACATATCTCTGGTGTGAAATAAAAGGATCAATACTGTTTTCTGTTACCCCATATTAATTTTCCACCCTTGTCATTGTAGATATGTCCCAATATCTTCAGGGGCCCTAATAACTTTTGTAAAAAATGGGCAAAAAATATTTTTTTTTTCTCAAATAACATGAAAGATTTATTTTTTTTATTTGTAGTCTCATTTGTGTATGCTTCTAAGATTTTGTGTATATTAATATAACAACATGTGCATTGAATAAAAAACCATCTGTATAAAACCTAATTCATTTTTGATAGAAATGTTTCTTAATTTATATCTCAAATTACAGATATATAATCAATTAGATTCTGAATGCATTAACAAATTTGTAAATCCAAAGCAACTCCACTGAAGTCAGTGGAAATAAACTAAAGTAATATTGGTTATTAGGCAGGCTGAGGCTCAAGCTATTAATACTGCTTAAACTTTTGTGCCTTACACATACATCAAGATAGCATGAGTCCTGTTGTGTTTCCTCCTCCTTCCTACTCTCCTTTTTCTCACTGTGCAGAGAGCAGCAAAATCTGTATGTTCCTTTCAGATGTCATTCCATATTAAAGGACAGGTCATGCCATCAATTTTTAAACACAACTACCCACTGAGATCAATGCAGAGTGCTACTTAAAACTTGACAGTAGGGTGTGACCCTATAATACCAAGAAATATCTCTTTACTTGACTAAAAGCCTGATTCTAGTCACAACAGCAGTCTACCAGCATTAAACACTGCATTTGTAGCATTGCAGTGCTGATGTGCTGTATCCTACTGTTTTTCCAAATGTGATCATTGCTTATACTCTTTCAGCTATACAAGCTTCATTCTAGTTCCTAATTATTCATTAAAAAACCACTGCAGCAAGACCACAATTTTAACATTAGGTAAAGAACTACTGAATGTGTAGGGCCAGACCAATAAAAGCGTTGTGCACACATGCATTCTTGTGCTGTACAAAGTTTTGTTGGTCTCTGTAGGACTAACAAGGTAGAGGGTAACTTGCATCCTGTCCTTTAATCAAAGCTACAGGCCCTTATCCTAAAAAGATTTATGTGCATCTTTAGCCACACAGTAAATAGTGTAACTAGGGCCAGTAGGGGTATTCAAAATTCACACCACAAAGCAAATGAATAAGGTCTTTGCAGAACTGAAGTCCCACCATTTGTTTTCAAAATTTTACTCTCTTCTTTACAGCTCTCATGCATCCTGCAGAAACACTGATAATTTATTAACAGCAATAGTATCCTTCATATTCCCGCATAAGTGATTTCAGGTGAAGTGAATATTAGAGAAGTGTCACACAAAAAAACAGGTAAAATGTTATAGCTGCAACTATAGCTAGATCATTACAGATAAGATAGGCAAATCAATCCTGCCAGCAACTATATTCATCCTCTGTATTTTACAAACTCATTTTGGTTTTAGCAAGCCAGTAAAATGCATTAATGTACCTAATATCCATTTCACTCCTCTGCCTCATCCTTATGCATTTTCACATATACATCATACTGTATACAGATAAAAAAATGTTTTATTCATTTTCCTGGTACGGACATGTCATTGCCTTTCCATGAAAGAACAGATGAAAAACATTTGCTCAGATATTGCTTTAACATGGAGGGAAAGAACGAGGGAATGTACCCAAGGCATGCATTGAAAGCTTCTAACTCCCGTAGTTTAGAAGTATCCTTACAAGTGTAACATTTTCGTAAAGGATTTAAACCCAGCTTTTCCAAGGTGCCTAAAGATTTCATTAAGTGTAAGATGTGATTTTCAAAAGGGCAGAAACAGATGACATGTAACTTCCAAGTTGCTTTCAAAGTGCAGCTGAGGTATTAAATGCTAAAGTCACCTCTAAAATGTGATTTAGGCTGTTAAATCAGGTAATGGCTTTTGAAAAATTTACCTGCCATTAATAGAAAGAGAGGTTTCTATGTGAAAGAGGAGATTTTTTGACACCATTTCATGAGTTCCAACACTCTTAGACGTAAGAAGACTTGGTCAGGCAACTATAATTTTCAGGGAATTAATAATACTTTTTGAATCCTCTTGCATTCAGTCTTGGAACATTCTTCTTGCAACAATGAATGAGTGAAATCCCCTAGAGTTTAGGAACTCCCCTAGAGTTAGTGAGTCTTATCCTGTGAATCGTATCCTGTGAAACATGGGATTAGGAATCTGGGCTCTGCATTACTGTTTTAAGTGTGGAGGATTTTTAAAAGACTTCATTATGATGCAGAGGGAAGTTTGACAATCAGTATAAGTGGGACATACATTCCATAAAAAATAAATTCCTTCTGTAGCTAACCTCCAAACATGGTTTACTATCGCTTTTTAAAAATTGAAGTACTGTTTTTGGTAGAAAACAATTATTTCTCTATCAGATCGAAATTCTTTCTGTTCCAAGAAGCACAAATTCACTGTCAGAATCTCCTCTGCCCGTGATGACACTGCAGCAGAGAACCACATTCCCATTGTAAAAAGCATTATGGACAGTCACAGGAAAATATGTTATCTGTTCCAACAACCTTAATCAGCTTTCATTAAGCCGAGTTAAAACTGCTTCTCTGACCTATCACCTTCGGCCTATCCTTCATAGTGAAAATGCTTACAGTACAAAAATGGGTGGATTTTTTTCAGTATATACAAGACAGTAAAAATTTATGCTGTGGGTGATGGTATTTCTGAAGCCAGCTGGTTGAGGGGAAAAATATTTATTTTATTGTCATAGACAGAGCTCAGATCTGCCGTGATTTCCCTGGATGCAAAATAAATGGTTTTACAAAATACCACAAGTGTTGCTATCTTTAATGTGATATAAATTGACGCATATACATAGGAATAGTTGGACAATTCGTTCAGCCTCTGCTGCACAGTTTGGATGTTCCATTTATAACCCTGAAAATGACAAACATACCAACAGAAGAATGTAAATAACACCATAGAAGAAGCTTGTGGAAGACATTATGCCAGCCGGGTTTCCATACAACACTGTATCAGCTTTACTTTCTACGTGGTAGCAGAACTCGTTTGTAGAATATGAGAGATATTATATCTTCTCCATTGCCTGTGACACTACTAAATACTTCCATCAGTTACTGTTAATGCGTTGAAAGTTACTTAAATTACATATCAAGGTCAGAGCTCCATGGTACCGCCTAGTACACAACACAATTGGATAGTTTGGCTTTTTAAAGCTGCGAATGCTGCAGGACTCAGACACCCGTAATTTACTGTGACATGGAATTAGCTGAGGTGCAATCTGACACCATGCAAATACCAACTTGTGATACAGCACTCTGGCTTCTGAGGCCACACAAATATGCAACAAGGGAACTGTCTGCAGAATTAAGCCTAAAGCAGATCATTTGCATAGTAAAGACACTTCAAAAGAAGACTAAAATATTCTTTCACTGTATTGTTATTTCGGATATTGAACATCATCCGTCTATTTATAAATGTATTCATCTATGGTATTGTCACTGAAAGTGTGTGATCTCAGCTAAATTCTATGTTTTGACCATAATTCCATATTAAAATTTTCCTTGATTCCCCTGGCAGCAGAACTGATGTACAGTGGCAGCTACAGTCAAAAGTTTGTAAGTGTAAACATACAAATGCTGAGAGGAAAAGAAACTATTGGGACATTCTTTTCCATTTTTAAAGGCAGTTACTACAGAAAAACTAGACATCTGGAGCATCAGTAGTAGCAAGCAGTCCAAAGGCGGCTGAACAGGTGTAGGGCAATGTAGATATCAAGCCTGTGCATTAGTAGAGAAGATTAAATGTATCATATTAGCAGGTTTTTGTCAGGGTTATGCTGAATAAACACTGACAGATAAATTTTATATAAAACACTAATCTTGTGAAATTGCATCAGCAGGGTAGATATTTGGACCACTCTGTGGCCGCTGGGTTTAGCTGAGATCTTCACTGACATTATTTCAGTTAGAGGGAGTGTTTTAACGTTGCTGATGATGATAATAAGTGGTCCAACAGACATGAAAAACATAAAATGATTAATAGAATTCTAGTTTTCAGTGGAAGCAGGTAACTTTGATTACCCTGTCTTGGTCTTGCTTACAACAGGGATGGCATAGTGCAGGAAAAAACAGTCCTTCCCATGCCGAGAACTGCAGGTATTTTGAAGACTGAAATGTCTTTCTTTTATGAAAATCACAGCCTTGAATTCCTGCCTTGTTAAAGTGCTGAGGAAAGACTCCACTTTTCTGGAAAGAAAAATAGGGCACTGATGTTCTTGGTTCTCTCTGAAATTTGTGAAGAAGAATATTACAAAGATGTTACAAGAGCTCTTTTTTCTTATCATTGCTTTTTCCTAGGATGTGAATTAAATAATTATCTCAGCTTCTGGCCTATATAATAATGTCACCTGCTACGTTTATTCTCTCTGACTGCAATATGTTTGGAGAACATCTGAAATGTGCACAGCAGCTGGAGAACCTTGCTACGCTAAGAAATTATATCTGTACAGTTAAACTTTTTGCTGCTGTGCTTAAAATTGTTCAAGTCCTGGCACAGACAAAAGAAAACTGTTTTCAGAAAGATTCACTTATGTGTGAATCAGACTTGATGGGAACAAGTCTTCCCGAAATGCCTTTAGCTATCAACATGATCACATAATCCATCTTTAGAATTAATGAGAAACTAATGTTAGCAAGATAAACAGCATTTTTAGTCTTACTGCATCATAGTCTGCACTTGAGGGATTGTACAGTGGTGGCTATCATGAACACCACTGCCAGTAATGGGTGAAAGCATCTTAATTCAGTAAAAATAGTTATAATGTATAAAAATGTATCATTAATATATACTTTTGAGGAGTCAGAAACTTCATAGGCTTCAGAAGAGCACTTAGACACACACACATGCAAAACCCCTTTGAAACTACTGAGTTTACTCATAGGAGT
The DNA here is from genome assembly GCF_031877795.1 of Strix aluco. NCBI lineage: Eukaryota > Metazoa > Chordata > Aves > Strigiformes > Strigidae > Strix > Strix aluco. Next base: position 90,216,268 of record NC_133933.1, read on the forward strand.
AATTGCTGAAAGGTGGGTAAAGGATCATGTCCTTGCCCTTTGGTACCAGCTTTCATGAAAGGCCTACTGAGTATTTCAATAACATTAACATGTACAGTGTATGAAAAGCCTTGAATATGAGCTTACTTCAATTGCCCAGAGGTTTTTAGACTTACACATGCTGCATAGCTAGACATTCCCCTCTCCTTCTTGCTGCTTCTTATCTTCTACTCCTTTTTCCTGCCATATGCCACTAATGTAATCAGAGGCCATTAGGGCAACTCACTCCCAGGCTCAGATATTGGAAAGTATAGTAAATGATCAAAGCTCAGGGTCAGTGTAAGCACCTGGTTGGCTTTGATCACCATCATTAGCTATGACAAGCAGGAATCCCTCTTGTCCTCTCAGAAAAGTGTTCACGCTGGTGGTGTATTTATTTTGATCTCATACTGAGTATAAAAGTAGACTTGTGATTAAAACCCGCAGCATTCTGCTGGAAAGCAAAACTACCTCAAAGTGATGGGGATGGAGTGCATGTACCTTAAAAATGAAAAATATAGTATGATGCTTTTAGTCCACAATGTCCTTGTCAAAAAAACTGTCGTGTAGCTGTCTGCAAGAAGGATAAAATGTAAAAGCTTTAAACAGAAAGAAAATAGACAACTCACAGTCTATTTTTCAATCCCCTTGTCCTGTTAGCTCATAGTTCTTTTTGTAGCTAGAAACATCTTCTCATATTCCATTATGTCTCCTTTTCATAAGTAAAAATTAAGTAATACTCCATTACAGACTGATTTTTCAAATGGTGGATTTCTCCTGAGTTTTCACCTGTGATACATTGGCTTATTCCCTGCAGACTATTTTTATTCCAAACATATTTGGAAATTCAGGTTATCCTGTGTGTCTTCCATGTGAATATCTACATTAATTTAGATTCCAAACTTTTTTTTTTTAATGTAGTCTTGTATCAGTTATTTCCATAGGTTAATTATTACCACACAAGGAAAGTAGAAATCATTAAGCAGTTTTGTTTCTTCTGCCTCTTAATTTTAATTTACTCTTTCTTGTTCTGTGGTATCGGAAGGGATGGAGAAGAAGGGCCTTGTAGTTTTTGACATTTCACTTACTCATTTGAATTTTCTTTCTTTGATTATATTTTAGTTTCCTCTCTCTAATTTTTTATGTTCGAAATTCAATTGCATGCAATTGAATGAAAATAACAGTGTGGAAACCAGGAATAGTAGAAATGAGCAAAAGTCACAACAAGCCTACGTGGTAAATTATCCATGAACAATAAAAAACTGGACTGTTCTGGTCTACTACTTTTCTATCAGTTCTCTGATATTCTGTGGAATACTTACATGATTTTAGGAACCCACTAAATAGATGTTCTGAATTACTCTTTACAATAATCTTCCTCTCTGTCCCACTCTCCCTTCTCTCTTCTCTCTCTGCCTTTACACACACACACAGACAGACATATATATATGTAAGAGCAAAAAAATCCCCTAGCCTCCAGACTTAAAGACTTCCAAAGCAGATAGTCTTAGTAGCTAGGCATGTTGTCTTTGTATTCTAAAGTACAATTTCAAATATTTAATATGGGGACCGTGCACCAGTGTGTTAGTTTTATTAAGAGTTTATCACACCTACGAACAATGATGTTTAACTGCATTTCCCACTGAGAACAGACTTAAATGCCCACATGACTGTTGGCCAGCTCTGAAAGTCAGAGTTTGAATTTAGATTCCTAAACATTCTTTAGTCACCACCACACTATATTACGCAAAAACATCTTGGTGTGAATTAGCAACGGCAGGCCAGTCCAAACAGTCCGATCAACAGGCTTTCACACAGTCTATTTGTTCTTTGGAGTTCAGTTCTGCTAGGATTGTGTTAAAAAACTTATTTCCTCTTCATACTCCATTTCCATATAGTACTTAAAAAGAGATTGAATTTCTTGCAGTGATAACCAGTTACCCTTTCCTCTTTGTTCTTTGCATGGTAAATTATAATCTACTCCCTTCTTACTAACCAATTTCCCTTAAGTCCTTCAAGAAACATGTTGTCCAGTTTGGAAACTCGGCAGTTCTGCTTTTGTCTATCCATTGGCTCATGGAAAAAAAAAGATGAAGAAGTATCTGAGTCACAAAACAATCACAAAAGAACCTTCTTTTCTACCCCAGAATCCCTTACATATGAACTTCATGAGGCAACACATATTTGTTCAAGCTGAATAGAATGTTGTGTTAAATACATAATTTGAATGATGATATCTATTACAAAATTAGTTATTTATGTATTGCAGTATGAATCATGACAAAAAGTACCAGGCAGTAAATAGATTTGAATTTATGACCATTTATAATAACTTAGAGGGAGATTAGTGGCCTTTATAGATTATTGTAAACAGTAAGAGGGCTAAGGATACTTATTTCTGAATAAATTCCAGCTTTCTCTTGCATAATAAATATCACTTTCATTTCGAATATACAACCCACTTTGGTTCCTCAGAAACTCCTGTCATAGTGTTTAACTCATCACGTTTCTTGGATGTTCATTGATAACTCTTATTTATGTTGTGGTGCCACCAAATACTATGTAGGCACTGCACAAACACATGGTAAGACCACCTAGGTGAACACAGCCTAAATGGAAGACATATTAAATATAAATGGGGAAACAAGCGTGACTTGCTCACAGCCACTTTGCAATGCAGAGGTAGAGCTGAAATCAGAACCCAGCTCAGCTGCCCCCTACATCATTACATTTAGTGTTCAGTCCCACCATTCACACAAGTGAGCTGCACTGTAGGCACTGCCAAAGCTGGTCATGTATTTGGGAACACTGTAGGTGGTCTGAATTTGTTAAAAGAGCTTTCCCAATGCCTGTCTAGATTTTTAACAGGCATGAAGAGTAAAACTAGTGCTCCTCGTTCTCATAAATGGCCATGCATTTGCCAAACTGCTCTGAAAAAGAACTGGAGATAAAATGCCTAGTTTTTACAAACTGATCTGCTGCCACTTTAAGCTACACTTCTTTTTTTTTTTATTCTGTGTTGTTTGAGATCTCATTTAGTTGCAACAACATGAGCCTAATGCTGCAGACATATGGATGTTTAGGGCAGCATGGTATTGACAAATTCTCTAGACTGATGATTTATTATGTACATCAATGGACAACACTTGTTCTGTCTATGAAGCCTGTTTTCTCAACTCTGCTCATCTGGGAGAGACATGCTGTGCACAAATGGATGCATGGTTTATTTTATCCAGTTGAGCCTTCTACAGAGTCATGTATTTCATTCTGATTTATGACTGGTTTAACCCATTCAGTCTGTTCTTTGACCTACAGGTATGTCATTCCAAACTGAATCGCACTTAAATACATAAGTTGTCCTCAAGGAGAAGGAGAATACTAGCGAGAATGTCACTTGAAAATGACATGTTGAGTCCTGTCCATGATATTTTTAATGCAGATGAACATTGGTGACTTCAGAGGGACTGAATATGTAAATGTACACCAAGTGGCTCACCTGAACTTGCCCTGCTGATGCTACTAAAGTCAGATCTGCTGAATTTGGTAGGATCAAATCCCAGTCTGTTAGAAATGCAAAGGGTCACAAAGTCTGCAAAAACTGTATACTGCTGGCATGCTGAATAGTGCTTTCCAAGAAGACAGGTTTTTATAATCACCCCCCAAATTTCAGGTTCATCAGAGGCTATATGTCTTGAATTCCCAGAAAAAAAGCACATTGTCATTGCCTGGAAAGAATCAGCTAATATTGTGATAACAGCTGAAAGAGATGTATTGTATAGATGCTCTAGCTAAAAGAGAAATGCTTCATTCACTTTTTATAATGTATTTTTGGAACTAGAAGAATTTTCTTTCCTTTCTTCCATAGCTATTACTTTCTATGTTTCAGTGGAAAAGAGTAAGATTCTTGAGTGACATGAGATCAGATGCAGAAAGTCCTGAGGGATATTTCTTGTGAAGTCTTCTGAAATCATATGCTGGCAAGTACAAGGGATATCTCACTGCATAAGCAGGAGTGAAGTTACCCTTACTGCAAGCATAATTTAACATATTGAATGTACTGCCTTGACAGCTGCCATTATGAATAATTAAATAATATAATTACAGGCTTCTCAGGTTGCACTGCATAACACTGCTTACAGTACAACCTTTTAGGTAAGTCCATTGCATAGTCTTGGCTGGATTTCTTATGCATGGTCTTGCTCAATCTGACCTCCACATAATTCTTCATCTGCAAAGCAGAGCTTTTCTTTTTTTAGTTTTGACTTTGTGCACATTTGAAGATCTGAAGATAAAAACTTTGGCTTCAGCTAAAACCTACCTACTTTGGAACTGGGACATGAGACAAATTCACTAGTGCATTGCAAGGCTTCCAGCCTCCCCCAGGATTCCTCCTGGGACACATCCTGGAGTGACTTCTGCAACCAACACAGTAAAAATGAGAGAATGTTGCTGGATCTTAACACAAAGTGTAAAGGAATGTCTTTCCAGAAATATATGGGTAAGTACAGGAAAGAGTGAGATCACAGCATACCTTATATCTGCAAGTCAGAAACATGATTAAAATCTGAAGGGTCAGGATTTCTTTATTCTGATTACAATTCTAGCACTTCCAAAAACATGGGATTATTTTTTGAAGTCATTTTTACAAGGCATCTTTAATTGCAAAGGTGTTACTTTCAGATTTTTTCAGATTTTTCATCATTAATGTGTTTTCTGCTCTGTCTATAACATTAATGATCTATGGAAAGAAAACAAGTGACTCATCAAAATACAAAATATCCAGTTCAAAGTGGTTTAGCACCAAAATTTTCTATATATTAGAAACTATCTCCATTCTTGTTTCTGCAATAGTAGATCTTGTGAAAATTATGATTTTTACTGGTGGTTCAAATCTCTTACCTTGCAACGGAAATAGTTGTCCAGTCAGCTGAACAAAGCAGGCTTGAATTTAGTTACAAATTCAATCATGAACATCTAATCTGTGATTTACCTCAGGCACTCTCTTATGGCAGGATTTATGCTACGTAACTTTGGAAAGCAGGATATACGAGATTATCATCAGTTCTGCATATCTAAGCTAGTCTTTACATTGGGATTCACCATGTACTAAAACTGGTGAAATGAATTAAACTTTAGTGGATCCTTTCCCTCTACATTGACAATACACAGAACCCATAGCTTGGTCTAGCTGATTGAAAATAAATTAAATGTGCCCAGCCCTAAAAAGCTATCTCTGGGACTTTGCAAGTGAATAGGATAAAGATCTGATTACAGGACCAGGACCCAGAAATTATCATGAAAATATTTTTCTGTTATTTTTCTGACAACTATTGTATGAAAGTTATGAAGTGACAGAAATAGAGGTCATTCTGTCAGAATCTTAAAATGTGCAAGCTGAAGGCCCTATTTGTCATTCTTTTTAGCTGTTGTTTTAGGACCAGCTCACTTTACAGTGCATTTCTCTTTTTATGAGAAGGTGTCAGCTGCAAAAGGTGATCTCAGATAGATACCAGTGCTTGTACTTCAGAGGACATTGGAAACATAAATATATATATATGAATGCATACCTATATGCATATATATGCATATATATATATGTAATATGCGTATGTTTATATATGAAAGGAATATACAAATGGAAGATATGAGCTACAAGATATTATAAAGATTTAAGTTTTCACCTACATTTCAATATATAGTTTTCCATAATGAGTTTATAAACTTCTGATGTAGTCAGTGGTTTGAATGAAACCCTTGATTTCCACAAAGGCAGGAGACATGAAACAGATGATAACTGAATACTGAATGAGTTATTGATGTTGTTCCCCCACAATTAAATTTATGTTCAATACCTTGCTCAAATCTATTATGCTTTTCACATGTAAAAATAACGACCTATTTTACAAAATCATTTGCCCATTTTAAAATTGGTTATATCTGCACAACTCCAAGATAAAGAAGGTTTTATCATATATAAGTAGTCTGAGTTCAAACTGAAATACACTTTAAAAAACTTCATGATAAATACTATATTGATTGTCTTTTTTCCAGAGAATGAGCTTATTGTTTTTCACTGATTTTCTCACAATTTCACAGTAAATTAATTCTGATCTTAGTAAATTCAAATAATTATGAGCAGTTTTATAAAAAATCAGGTTTTCATTTGTTTTAATGTTCTGACTGTATTTGATATTTCATCCTTTCAGATTTCACCTGAAAATTTGTGATGACTGGAAAAACTGACCCAGTGAAAGTTGATCAGTTCTTTCTGGTTGGTTCTGTATTAATAGGATGTTCTGCTACCTAGGAAAATATTTATAAAGACACAGTGATTTGCATGCATTGATATATCTTTTTTTTTTTTTTGAGAGGCATGGCTAATGTGTATAATTTTTGTATTTAAAGGCATAAAATTTTGAAAAAAAATAATTATATCCTACACTATCTCTTGATAACAGAGTATCAACAATCTATTTTAAGTGACAAGCAATTTGTAGAAGAAGCTTTACCACTTCTAAGTGTCAGTTAAAAATAAAATCAATCTCTTTTAGATTATGGATATCAGGAAGGTATGAAGGATTGGTGCTAAAACCACCAAAAGAATATGCATTTGAAGCTTTGCAAAAGCTAAATTTGAAGATGTTCAGGTACAGTGAGTTCTATTAAAACCTTAGTAAATGTTACTTCAAAATGGCATTGCAGCATGTCTCTTTTGAGGCAGTGGACAATTGCAGACCTTGCCGATCCATGAAGTATTGGATATTGAATTTTTAATGATGTTCACTGTATTATTCTATTCTGATTATCCACTCAGAATCTGTAGTATTGGTAGAGACCTTGATATCTCAACATTCTTTTTTTTCTATTCAACATTTCCCACGTTAGAAATTTTCTGTCCCAGAATAATTTACCTAACATTATATCAACTATTTTCACTTATCAAACAGACCAGTAGGCAAACCTGTCCAACAACAAATACATGTTTTGTATATCTCAATGTTTGTTTACTTATCTCAGACTGAAAAAATACTTTTTTGTATCATTGGAAATTGTGTAATTGTATTAATAATATTAAAAGCACAAGCACTCCATGCATATGTCTTAGATGCCTTGCAGCATTTAAGATGGCTGTAGATGCTAATATTTGGACAACTGAATTGATCCCTTAATTTTCTTAGAAAAATTTAACATCCAGCAATAATCCATAATGCCCAAAGCAAGTTTTAACAAATTAGTTCGGAATCTTTCTAATACTTGGTGACTTACCCTTATTTATTTACCTATGTATATAATGAAGGTAATTAGGTATATGATCCGTAATATTTCTAAAGCACCATAAAACTGAGAGTGAAACATCCATTTTTGTTATAGAGTCACATATGCTCTTTTGGGGTGAATAATTGATTATAATATAGGTTTTCATCGTATCCTTCACAGTGATGTTGATTTCATTTGCCTTGTGGTGTGTACAAATGACTTGATGGTATGCAGAAACTATGCATCAGGTCACCCAAAGTTCAAAGGTAATTGCAAATCCAACATCCTTCCCCCCACTGCTTTAAATATGTACTTTAAAAGAAACAGTGTCTACTGAACAAGGAGGTGGAAACAAAGTCTAAAGAATGTTTTTTAAAAGTCTCCAGGAAGCCAGAAGCATGGTCCTAATGCTAGATGATCACACCTTATAGCTGTGTGAATCTGAGGACCTTAAACACTGGATTTTCTCCATCCTGTGTCATTACAGACCTAGAGCTTTATAGAAATTTGTCATACTTCATTGTCATAAAAAACCTTTAGAAATCATTAACGTATTAGAGTATTTGGCCTGATTTGAATATCATTGCCTCCATTTTTTAGACCTGCTGCATAGATAACATCATGCAGCAAATCTGTGTTAGAGTTATCTCTAATCCAGTCACAGACCTATACTGTCAAGCATCTAACTCAGGCCCTTGTTATTACTTATCACCATTGCTGTGTTGATTGGGTTTTATTATCATATACACATTCTCCCCCTCTATTTCAAACTCTGGACATATTAGCATCTTTTTTTTCTTTTTAAATGAATTATCTATTCTCGAGATTTGACCAGTAATTTCCCTTCATTCATGACATGAACTGGAAGTGGCTGCTTCTAAGTTTTCAATTCTGCCTCTTCTTCCTTCCTTCCTTCTGACCTACCATGCTACTGACAATTTCTCAATTATTTTAGTCCTATGTCCTTATTCCACAATTATTATATTTTCTTCTAAGCTGTTCTTTCTGTCTAGGAAAACTTCCTTAATTAATGGAGTCAATTCTTTCTCCTCCATATATCCTCATCAGAGTAATTTTTTTCTTTACTTGCAAGATATCAACTACTTAAAACTCTAAAAGTTACTTCAGAAGTTATCAAGCAGCTAACCATATGGCCCCAGAATCTTATTTTAATCACAATTTTCATTTTCCTTTGAGTTTCCCTTCTTGCCTCCAATCAAGCAGCAATCATATCTAGACAAGTAGGGTCTTTAATTTGGCACATTTAGCTACAGGTATAATACAGACCCACTCTAGACTTCAGTATAAGACAACAAACATAACAAAAGAAAAAAAAAAAAAAGATTCCTCAGCCGCTCATTTTCAAGCATCTATTAAGAATAAGATATGTCAGAAAACACAGTGATCAATAATGTAATTAGAACCTGAAGAATAACACTGCCTATTTCAGCAGAACCAATATTTTTGTCCCATATTCATGAGAAGTTAAAGTATCTCCTGTCCTGAACCTTGAAATATGACGATAAATAAAGTACAGAGTCATTAAAAAAAGGAAAAAGTTAAGTAATGATTGTTCATAATTTGAACTGTAATAAAATTGAACAACTTCACTCACTTCAGATCAGGCTGAAGAAATATGTATAGTGTTTGGCTTTATAAGCCTTTATTGCTGAAACAAGATTCAAACTAAAATTATAAACAAAATCCCTAATTAAGAATAAATGTGAATTCAATACAATCTGTTAACTTTACCTGTATGTCCAGTATAGATTCTTTTTGTCTGTATTATTCACTTGTGCTCAATTAAGATTTGTCTCTAAGATACCAGGAAAGATGAATTATTTTCTAAAGGTGACTGTCTTTCCTCATCGACTAGAGATAGAGGAGGGTCTACATGATGAACTTAAACTAGACATGTAATTTTTATATAACTAATGGTAGAGACAAAACCTATCCCATAAATAAAGCATGAGAATTTTTTTCATTTGTTCTTAATACATTATGAAAAATTGTAAATACTTATTTTTCTCACAATAAAAGGTTATGTACCTATGTAGTACATATTTTAATGTGTTATCACGGTATTCTATTTCTTTTGCTTCTTAGCACTTATGGTAGGAAATACTGCCATCACTATATTAGGGTAGGGGATAACAGAATTTTACGCATAAATTGTAAGTACAGGTGCTCAGTTGCTGTTTAGGGCTAGCTTTTGATCATATGAACATACCCGTATGCAACTATTGGCCAGTTCTTTATGCCTATGTTATTTAAGCATCACCAATATTTTGAAATAATGAGCTGTTAAGTGGATTCAGGAACCCACACTCCACTCTTTCCCTTTGTATCTAACTATTTGGTACTTTATGTACCTATTGAACTTTGAGAGAGTTACACAAATCTTTGGGAATCGGTTTGATAAGAAGGACTTGAATTCAGAAAAAAATTACTGAATCGCATTAACGAAATTCAAGATGAAGGAAAAATTTCAAAAATTATTAAATAAGGTATTTCATTTGTCGGACAGGTTCATAAAGGGCCAAAGTTTTATTCATGTGACCAATGAGAAGAAAGCAATGTCACATGTAATACACAGCAACTATAATTCTTCTCAGTGTTTTACCAGAAGCAAAGATTGAAAAACAATGGCACAAAAGCCAGCTAGAGGTCAGTCACTAGTGGTGTATCACAGGGCTCAATAGTAAGTCCAATTCTGTTTCACATCTTCATTAATACTTGAACAAGGGACAAAGTGTACCCTCAGAAAGTCTGCAGATATTACAAAATGGCTGGGTGTTGCTGATACACCAGAGGGTTGTGAAGCAACTCAGGGAAACCTGGGCAGGCTGGGGAAATGGGCTGAAAGGAGTGTCATGAAGCTCAACAAGGGGAAATGCAGAGTCTACCCCTGGGGAGGAATAGCCCCAGGCAGAAGGGGAACACATCTTGGAAAGCAGCTTGGCAGAGAAGGACCTTGGGGTTCTAGTGACCACAAGTGGAAAATGAGGCAGCAATGCACACACACAGCAAAGAAGGCCAACTGCATCCTAGATTACATTAAGAAAGCATTGCCAGCAGGTCAACAAGGTGATCTTTCCCTTCTACTCACCACTTGTGAGACACATCTAGAGTGCAGGGCTCAGTTCTGAGCTCCCTGGTACAAGAGAGGCAGGGACATAATGGAAAGAGTCCAGCAAAGGGCCAAAGATGATTAAGGGATTAAAGCATCTTTCATATGAGAAAAGGCTATGAGTATGAGGATGTTTCAGCATGGAAAAGAAAAGGCTCAGGAGGATCTGATCAATATGCACAAAGTCCTGATAGGAGCAAATGATGGTGACCACTGGCAGGTCAAGTGGCAATGCATACAAACTAAAAACCAGGAAATTCCATATCAACATAAGAAAACCCTTCTTGAATCTGAGGGTGGTCAAACACTGGAAAAGGTTTCCCAGAGAGGCTGTGGAGGAAACCTGCTGTAGGTGACCCTACTTGAGCAGGAGGTTTAGACTAGATGACCTCAAGACATCCTTACCCTCCTTAACCATTCTGAGAAAAATGGGTTTATAGCCTTCTGAAAAAAATTCTGCTATGGCACAAACATGCCATTACCCAGGACTGTTTTACAATCTGAAAGTAATTGATTGCTGTATTTGGATCTTTAAAAATATATTTTGCTCATTCATTTTAAACTAATGTAAAATATTATAGGATTTCTAAATATTATTTCCAAACTTGAATTTTAAAAGAGATCCTTAACAAATGCTAAAAATAAAAAAACACATATAAGCTATTTAAAAGAACAAATAAAAAGATAATTCTTAACACTGAAACAGAAACAAGTTGGACATAGCAAAGTCCTTTTACAGAAGTCTACTTTTTTAACCACTGCAATGTCAAAACTCAATTTTGTTTCAAGAAGGCAGACTTCTAAAGCAGATTTTCCTGATTTGTTTTCCTGTCTTTGATTTCAAATATAGAATTATTTTCTGGGTGGTGGGATGAAGGAAATAAAAATAAAAAATATATTAAAAGTTTATTCCATGGTGAGTAAATTTTCCAGAAGAACAGATAAGATTGAAAGGTTTATAGAACATCTAAGTTACGTAGTTATGGAATTCAATTTTATTAATAAGATTTATAGCACTCAGCCTTTTTCTATAATGATTGAAGTATTCTTCCTCTTTTTTCTATCCTAGAAAAAACTACAAATAGAAAACAAAATCCCGATTCTTCTGAGATGAGAGAAAACCACCCTAGAGGGCTAGGATTTCATCTAGAGATTAGCACTTTCAGTTTGATTAGCTCTTGATCTACTCCATGAATTGTGTTTAGAAGTGGGAACATTTCAGGCCACTTTCACCCTAGGCATAGATCCTCTGAAACTAAGGAAGTTATAGGAGGATCATGCTCGGTATATTCTCTGAGAAAGGAGGAGCAATATTAATATGGAGATTTTAACAGACCTGTATATCTAGATGATTTTCTGTAGTACTTAAAAATAAAGAAAAATTTCTGTGAGATCAGTAAGAGGTTAAGTCACTTGAGCTGGAAGTATCCATTGGCAAAAAAGCTTTCGCCTGACAACATTGAGAATATACTGCACTGAAACTGCACAGAAGATACGCAATTATGTTGGGGGGAGGGGTGTCATTGATTTTGCTTTCCTCATTGATGAAGCCTTTTGACTTTTAAAAAACCCACAATTTTGCATAAAAGTATTTCTGTCATCTCATGTTAGGTTTGAAATGTGATATACATGTGTGTATGCACATATACATATACACATCTGGTTATTTGGCTTTCAATTAGTATATGCAGAATTTGAATTGAAATTCAGTATACATTCTTTATTCTAGTCTTTACTGTTTCTACATGGCACGGTGCACTTTCTCAAAAATCTAACTGAAAAAGTATTAATGTTTCACTCTTAATACAGAATTCTTAATTCATCCCTCCTCAAAGATCTATAAGAAAATGGGCAGTAAGAATAGACAGAATGGTCCTCATCATGGTCTAACTTCTGGGATATTTGTTACAGGCATTTTCTTATTGGTTTTATGTATATTTTAACCAAATAGACTAAATATTGGTTTTCCCAACTCTCCTTAGAGCATTAATTAAAGTAACTTTTCAAGTTATGTATTCTGAAATTAAGACATTGATTTTGCCTTCATAACAATGGAGAGATGAAATTTTCTCTCTTTTCATGATCCAGGAAGACAACTTACTTGAACCACTTTTAAAGTCAATGGAGGGTTGTTCTTTGACAACTTCTGACATTTTTTTTTTAGGTTGATGATTTTAGCAACTGAGAAAATGAATAAGCAATTGAGAAAAATGTTATTTTTTTGCCATTTTGGATATCTTTAAAGACAGAAACAAAGCAACTATGTTTCTATCCAAACAGTTAAAATTATAAAAAGCAAAGGGTCCTAGTTTATGTTCTAAGAAGCATAAAGAATAGAAGTTATAATCATAGAGGTTGATGTATAATACTGCAGTTTCTTTTAAAAAGCTTGGATGTTTTTGTCTTGTTTCTTCTGTTGTTTTTATATAGTTACATTTGTATATTTGGTGGGTTCACAGCAAAGGTAAGGATTGTTAATAATTGGGGAGAACATTTGAAGACATGAAACCTATTCCTATCACTCTTCACAAAGTCAGCACAGCTCTATTTCAGTTTGTTCCAACTATAAACTAAAGGTAATTATAAGGACCCTTAATCACAATATAAAACCTTAAAATGATGAAGAGCCTACCATGCTCTCAAGAAAACTGCTTCAAATATCTATTACACTTATAACCTTTATTGTGAACAGTTGTCACCTTATTTGCAGTCTAAATCTGTTTGTTTCCTCTACCCATGTACCTTTATGAATTTCCTTCTCAGTATTTCCTTGTTGAAAATGTACTTTTAAACCTTGTCTTTTTATAAAATCACTGGGCTGAAATAAAGTGAAAATAAAACAAAAAATAATCATATTTTTAATTGCAGGTAACAATTTCCCAAACCTAGATCCTGACAAAAGGTAATAAACCCCTCAATTTAATAAAACACTTTAAAAAAATCCCTTAATACACAGTCACTGAGTATCTATTATGCACAGGACACACTGATTTTGTGCTGTCACATTTTATTTAAAGAAAATGTCCACACAATTTTAGCGTGTAATGCTTATATCTTCTGCATGTCACCTCCCCCCGCCAAACTATTAGAAATATAATATAAAGTGCTTTCCTTCTTCTTCCACAAGAAACCATAAAGTCACGCGATTAGAATATAATTGGCCTAAGGTGAGGGTCTTGCAAGCAGATCTGAATTATGTCATCAAGACTCCACAGGCAGAGAAGATTTAGCAAAACGATGGCTAGAAGATATTGTAGGCTTTAATAAGACAGACAAGGTTTTCAGGAAATCTACCATGTAATTATCCGAAGCAGGAGGTGATATCATATATGTCAAATATGAAAATTATGATCTCAGAAGAGGTACAAGTGTATTGACATAGAAGAAAACAAGAGATAGATATATCTAAAAATATCAGATAGATTTCATGTGTTGTCACAGCTGCTTTTTAAAATATACATTAAGCACAGGTATAACACTTTACACAACAGGGGCAGATCAGAATACTTTGTAAAGGAACATAATTCTGCTTAATTGCATTTTATTTTGAAGTTGTGATTGCAAGTAAAAGGAATGTTGACCTCAAACTTGGCAAGTTACAGCTAATACTGTTGCATGTTTTTTGACCATATATGAAGTGAATTGGGTAAGGGCTCTGGAGGCATTCATAAGAGTTCAAAAAGATTTAAACACTTTCTTGGCACTTCATAAGGAAAAGGATAAAGAAATCATACTTAATTTACTCTGTGCCTTTAGTTGAGAACTAGGGTAAAGGGGAAAAGTGTAGATGGTTCTTCTCTAATTTTAAAGCATAATAAAATTTAAAAGGGAATGTCTTATTGGCTCTAAAATGTGTTACATAGGGCATTCAAGGACTGATAATATAGGGAGACTAAACTGTTGATAACATTATATAACCACTTTAGTATCAAACATTTACTCCTTCTTATAGAGGGCTTGTTTTATAACCTTGGATGTGTGAATAGAGAGGTGAAAGGACAGTTAGAAACATAAAGAATGACTCTTATGACTGGTATTTGTAAACAAACACTTTGTAAATTTAAAAAAAAAAAAAAAGAAAATGCAAGCATGAGAAATCTAGTCCTAGATTTTCTAGAATTATGCTATAATTGGGACAGAAATTAAAACCATTTTTAGCTTTTCACTGTGAGTCTCAAACCAAAATACATTCACTTGCTCCAAATTAACCCTTCTGTATTCGTTCATGCTGGAGCTGTGTTGAAAAGTTTGCCAAGGAAAAAGAGTCTGTACAAGTTAAGCAGATGAACCATTTGGACATTTAAACTATTAAAATGATAAAGAATGTTCTTATTCGTTATCCAAATCTGTTGTGTCTGTAAGTAGCTGAAAACTTTGAGAGAATGTGTTTTCCACTGTGATTTCTGATATATTGAATTGCACTTATTTTGAAAAATCACAGGACAGAATCATAGAATCACTGAATCATAAAATCACAGAATGGTTTAGGTTAAAAGGGACCTTAGAGATCATCTAATTCCATGGGCAGGGACACCTTCCACTAGATCAAGTTGCTCAAAACCCCATTCAACCTGGTCTTGAACACTTCCAGGGAGAGGGCATCCACTACATCTTTGGGCAACCTGTTCTAGTGTCTCACCACCCTCACAGCAAAGAATTTCTTCCTTATATCTAATCTAAATCTACCCTCTTTCAGTTTAAAACCATTACCCCTTGTCCTATCACTACACTCCCTTATAAAGTGTCCCTCCCCATCTTTCCTGGAGACGCCATTTAAGTACTGGAAGGCCACTATATGGTCTCCCCGAAGCCTTCTCTTCTCCAGGCTGAACAACCCCAACTCTCTCAGCCTGTCCTCATAGGGGAAGTGCTTCAGCCCTCTGATCATCTTTGTGGCCCTCTTCTGGACCCACTCGAGCAGGTCCATGTCCTTCTTATGTTGAGGGCCCCAGAGCTGGACACAGTACTGCAGGTGGGGTCTCACAAGAGTGGAGGGGGAAAATCACCTCCCTTGACCTGCTGGCCACACTTCTCTTGATGCAGCCCAGGATACAGTTGGCTTTCTTGGCTGCGAGCGCACGACTCACAGTCAGTTCTTCATCCACCAAGACTCCCAAATCCTTTTCCTCAGGGCTGCCTTCAATCCACTCATCACCCAGCCTGTATTCGTGCTTGAGATTGCCCCAACCCATGTGCAGGACCTTGCACTTTGCCCTGTTGAATTTCATGAGGTTTCCACAGGCCACCTCTCAAGCCTCTCCAGGTCCCTCTGAATGGCATCCCTTCCTCCAGCATGTTGACTGCACCACACAGCTTGGTGTCATTGGCAAACTTGCTGAGGGTGCACTCAATCCCACTGTCCATGTCATCACCCAAGATGTTAAACAACACTGGTCCCCATACCAACCCCTGAGGAATGCCACTTGTCACTGCTCTCCACTTGGACATCAAGCCATTGACCACAACTCTTTGTGACCATCCAGCCAATTCCTTATTCACTGAGTGGTCCATCCATCAAATCCATGTGTCCAATTTAGAGACAAGGATGTTGTGCAGGACAGTGTCAATTGCTTTGCACAAGTCCAGGTAGATGACATCAGTTGCTCTTCCCTTATCCACCAATGCTGTAACCCTGCCATAGAAGGCCACCAAATTTGTCAGGCACAATTTGCCCTGAGTGGAGACCTGTTTGCCATGTTGGTTTCTACAAGATTAAAAACTTCTTATTTTAAAACTTCACAGAGTGGAAATGACAGAGATTGAAAGTTTTTTCCTCTCAAAGTCTTTATTAACTGCTCTGGGGTAATTATACAGCACAGCTCCTTTGCCCGTGATCCTGCAAAAACCAGAATTTTCTGACAGTAAGCCAAGATTACACTTTCCTTGTCATTTCTTCTGTTTCTTTTATACTTAATCTTTTCATATAACCCAAAGATAAGTTATACTGGAGATAGAATTCTACTCTCAATCAATAGAAATGCATAGAAAATGCTGTTTACATTTCCTGGATTTTATTTCCCATTTTAAGTCTCTTTTCTCCTATTTCCTTAGTTACATGAATAGTGGAGAGCAAATGTAACAATTCGTAATAAAGTTCATTTTAAAGTTTCTTTTTTCATCTTGGGTTCCTTCCCTTAGTCCCATTTTCTGTATTGATTACTAAGGAAAGAAGATCTTAACAGAAACCCTGCTTCAGGTCATTCTTGCCAGGTTAAAGAACCACATATAATGAAAAACAGGTAAACAAGAAAGTGATCCAGAGAAAATATTTACTTCTCATTTCCAGTGAATGAAAAAGTATATCTGAAAAGGTTGTCTGAACTGCGGAAACCGCTACACTTAATTACTATGTCTTACAATTTGTCAGGAAATTATAAGTAGCAGCAAAGTCCTTTTCCAGTGTGATGTAACTAGAATGCACCTACTTTGTTTAAGTAAAAACCTTGAAGAATAAGTGCTATCTAATAGATACTGAATATCAGGGTAGTTTGATTTCTTGAAGGAAAAGAAGGCGGCAGATTTATTTTGTTATCCTCTAGTACATTAAAATCTCTTATTTTGTGTTAGTGTTATTCCATGAGGTTTCAGAGTCTTTCCTTCAGAGTATGTTTTAGGTATGAACCTGTACATTACAAAAAGAGAAAGCAAATAGAAATTAGAAATAGTAATTGAAAAAACAAGTTTAAGAATGGTGTAAAGACTAATATCACAAGTCAGATCAAGTAGTAACTCTAAACATGATGCCATTGTCAAAAGACAATGCTGCTTTTGAGTTTAGAAAACTTATTTGAGATAAACAGGAAAACTGTGATTGAAGAAATACTTTATTTTGTCCCTGCATTTACAATATTTTGTCCTCATAATCAGGAATGCCTATTAAAAAAAAAAAAAAAAAAAAAAAAGAAAAAGAAATTGTTCAAATAAAGGCAACAAATACTATACAATTTCAACAAGCAGTGTGTGGCATTTGGAGAGACAGCAGGATCAACTCTATTCTTCAGTCTTCTCACTCTCAAACCACCATAACAGTTTTTAGCAGGGGAGATATAGATTCCCTTTGTGGAAAAATATCTTGAATAAGAAGTTCTGCAGTCACTGGCAATTCATTAAGGGATGTAATATCTCTGAAAGGAAATGTAATCTGTATTAATAGATAAAACAAAGGAGCTCATCCTTTGGTCCTGAGGGTAAGGGCCAGCACATGGTGTGTGTCCTCATAGTTTGGCATACTCTCAAACAACTCTGAGGCCTCTTAGTTCCAGGTTGCTCATCTGAATACCCTACACATTTTGATAAGTGGAGGCATGGGTCAACATCAATTTTCAAAAGTATTTTAAATTAAAATGATCACTAAGACATTGACTTTTGAGATCATGAAATAAATTCATTGAGGAATATGAACTGGGTAGTAGTTAATCTTTATATTTTTAATCAAGTACATGAGTTCACAAACAGAATCTTTTGGTTTGAGTTGTTATCTGCAATTCCCTTAAAAACAACAAGAGTTCATTAAAGTGGACGATTAGTATCTTTTATTCCAGTGAGTATGTGCTTATTACCTTACACAGACCAGATACTAGTTGTGCATTTACACATACAATCATTATGTAAAACACAGTTTTAGAGCATGTGAGTAATTTGCAGAACAGAAAATGAGGCTATTTTCCTTTCACAAGTTCATCCTTGCAAAATGCTTGTTTGTTTCATTAGGATATAGCTCCAGGGGAAGAAAGCTGAAAAAAGAATCCTACAAATGCTTTTTGTAACTTAATCTCTCAGGATTAGGTGTTCATAGAATAGGATTTGCAGATTTGCTCTTGGTTAAGCTCACTACATTCTCATCTAAATCAATTCTGTTGCCATCATTAATTTCAAGGGAAACCAAGAGAGACTAATCTCAAGGACTTTCAAAACTCCAAATCCTGAAGTCAGTATTCGATTTTTATTCAAGTTCTTGCTCTCCTGGTAAGCTCCTACCTTTGGAAGCAGGAAGAGTTTTTAATCTGGCTTTTGCTGAAGACCCTAAATTTAACACCTGAAGGCAGGTTGAAGACAATTTAATCAACATTTAAACTATCTCAGGGTAGAAAAGAGTTAGTTTCATTTAATACATTTATTTAATATATTTTTAAAAACTCTCTTCAGGGTATGACTATTGAAGCAATGGATCATGAAACAGAGGTATCTTAACCAAATCAAAATTTATCTACCAAAAAATCAGCAAGAGAGTAAACTACATCCTCTTACCCCCCTTATAAAAAGCTGCTTTGCTGCTTAGGTTCAGACCTGGAAGTACTTGACAAAACAAAACCCACCCTGCCGCTACACAAAGTAAATGAATCTCTAGCCCTCACCTCTTGTGGGAATTTTCCATGGTCCCTGGTTTGAAACTTCACATTGTAAGTCTCCCTCATATGCCAAAGCACGGTGTGATCTGTATGCCACAACCTACTTCCCTAATAGCTTTGCCGATAGACTCCTGACATTTCTACTTGTGTTCCACCTTAGGACATGCAGTCGTCTCTTTCACTGGCCCCGTATGACAGCTAGTGCATGCCTTGCATGAGGGAGAAAACCTTTCTTCTAAACTCATGTAGTAATTTCCCCTAACATTTCAAGCACTCCTTTGATCCTGTGACATACCATTACTTGCCTTTCCTACACAATGGTTTCTTACCTGCTGGAGCTCATCCAGTGTGCTGTGATTTTCCCAGATGTAAGCGTAAATCTTTCACACTGTTAACATTCATTCCTGCAACAATACTTTCCTACCTCAGTGTCCCCTTCAATGCTAATTAGGATGTCAACATTCTGATTTCAGATGTTAAACCAGAAACAATTTATTAGACCCTCTTTTTTCAGTCACATAAAGGTGTATCTATCTTTTTATATAATTTCTGTTTATCAATAATCCAAATCAATAACAAGTATGATTTCTTGACAGATCTTGTCCAATCTGATCCACAATATAATTCAGTGATGCTAATTTTGAAGATTCTGAGTATTTTAATCTTGAGGGAGGACAAATTACTTTACTTGCTATTTGTTGTTTAAGATTCAATAAATACATAGTGAATATAGAATATGTAAAATAAGACACAAAACTTATGCTTTGTATTGGCACTTTAGCGAAGACTCTTAAATTCACCATCTGAATATGATGTTGCAACCTGTGCAGGGCCTTGGGTAGTTCCAGGGGGAAAGTGATATATCTAAGATCTCAGTGAACCTATGGGGAAATTTCACTTACTCCACTAAAAAAACTACACTGCTGAGGAAGCTTAGGGAAAATTAGGGCTCAAACACATATGTTCCATCCATGTGCCTCAAGTTACTCTTTGTAAAACAAAAATAATGTGATTTGTATATATTTGGAACAGGAAGATTTATTACTGGACACAAATTATTAGCATTTGAAAGTCTTATAAAGGATTTGATTTCTAAGCATATCTCAGATTTTATTTTTCAAGATAAATTTTAAAAAAACCTGAAAGGTAATGCAGTGGATGGGAAACAACAAATATCATGTGGCTTTTCATCACATATAACAGATCTGGAGAAAAGAATAGCATTTGCTTAAAAAATTATTATTAACTATATCAGTCAGCAAGATTTATTCCACATTTAGCAGAAGATTTTAGGTGTGTTATATCAACAGAGAACAACTTTTTAATCAATTGAATATCCAGTTATAATGTCTGAAATCTTAACTGCAGGTGAACCGCTAGAGCTGAAGCAGGATCTGAGGTTTAGCACATGTGTCAAAATCTCAGGAATTCTGAAATTCCCTTTTCTGCCATTTATATGTTTTATGAATGTGGATGCTTTGCATTAATTTTCTGTATCTCAGTTCCCCACACACCCCTCTCATGATAAATGCAAGGACCTCTAGATGGAAGTATTCGATACCATTATACTGTCCCCTCATTTGAGTTTGACAGGTTTTTGATAAACAGTATTGTGAATGCTAAATGATGTAGTCCTAGATGGATCCAGGTGGGGATGAGTTAGGCAGAAAGAATGAGAAACTTTTGTTCGAATGTTTTTTCCTTCTAAGTCTTATCCTTAACTCAAGACTAAAAAGAAAATTTTCACCTTTTGTAACTACAAAGAAAGTTAGGAAATTTCCTTTTTGAAACTGGAATATGTCCGTTTCAGGTTAAAAAAAAAAAAAAGTTAACTCCTCTAATAAACTCTATAGAAAAGATGATAGTAATTGTATATGAATCAAATTTTTCTTGAAGTGCTCCTTCAGCAATTCTCTCTGCCAGACAAATGTTTACCACCTTTTTCTTATAAATTTAGTCAATTAATATGTTTACATTATTCTCGATTTTTAAGCATACCTGAGCCTGCGTGTCCCAATATTGTTAGATAAAATACAATAAAAAGAGGAGGAGGGGAGGGCTGAGGGGTGGACGCAAGGGAAAACTACTACTGTGTAAACTTATACCTATGCAAATTTGCTGTTTCTGTTTCAAGCCTGAAGCAAGGCTAGCACAGTCTTTTGTTCTATGGGTCACTTGTTCTAAAGAAAAGATAGTTTCCTGTCCCTACAAATTTCTTCTCTACTATAAACACTGGGTAGATGGGAAAGAAAGTGAAAGTCATGTTAGCACTCTCTGCTACAAGAGAACAAATCCTAAATAAAACTACCCTGAACCTGTGAACATTTAAATCACTTAAATATGTGTGGAGTTTCATTCATGTCGATGGTATTATTCCTCTGCTGAATTTAAGCACATGCTTAAAGGATTTGCTTGGCTGGGGCCTGTGAGCAGAAGCTGACCTTGTATTTTTTTCAAGTTAAGTGTGCATAGACACATGCAAGAAGTGTGTAATGTAAACCAGTGCACCTAATACAGGCTTGCAATGGTACAGAGAAACAGGGTTGCATAACTATCTGTCTTTTGCCTGTATCTTTCAATCATCTCCTTCAGTGCTTTGAGAATCTCAACATTTTAAGGGAAATGACTTCTCACTAAATTGCAGTTTCCATAGTCAGAAGTTTAATGTGTGTCAATCTTTTGCAAAAACATATCAAGACTAAGATAGATTTTACTTACACACTTTAATATGTCCTCTTAATTGCTAGTGTTTCTGAAAAATGCAATCATCTTTCTTTGGTGCCATTTAATAAAATTAAACAAATCAATCAGTAGCTTTCTCCTTCAATTTTATATTAGCTTTTTGAAACAAAGGCTGCTTGTGTCTGCTCTATTGTGTCCAGGGAAAATGGTGAGAGTGTATATTTCTTTCAGAATATATAACCTAAGATCATAAACTCTCTATCTAGAAAGTGTATAAATATTTTATTAACAACCTTTCTGGGCACAGTCTGGAAATTAAATGTTCCCCACATGAATGGGAGCATAGCTCTTGTGAATAACTAAAACATAAACATACTGATTATATTTTGTTTCATATGCACATGTTATATGGCCCTTTGCTAAAGACATAGCTCTGAGCTGTGTGGTTGCCAAGCAAGAAACAGTGGCAAAGGGAGTTGAAAAAGGTAACTTCTTATTAAGGTGGGGGGAAAGAAGTAAACATTTTCCACATCTCCTTTAACAGAAGAGACACCAGACTACATTTTTTTGATTAGCAAGTTCCTCTTTCCACTACAGATCGTTTCAGAGTTCTACTTTACAGCTAAACTCCCTGAGACCTGATGTGGGATTTAGTAAGCTTTAGATAACATAATCTCCCTCTAATGGGAATTTCTGAAGCTAGTCACTAAGTTTGTGAATTATTATAAGAGAAGAAAATCAAATTTAATATCAAAGAACTAACTTTAGAAGTTCAAGCAGCGGACAATATTCATTTTCCATCGACAGAATTGTTTAATAAGAATCTATCAGCAGTACAGGAAACACTAGGTACTCCGGCAATAAGTGAATCATGATGGCTTATTTCCTTTTAATTCTATGATCCCAGCTGGAACAAGGTGTGATTGGAGAATGGTTTAATTGTTCATAGACATCTGTCTTTGGATTCAATTGAAAAATAATATCCTGGGCATAAAATGGCCTACAGAATTTTTGACATTTTTATATCTTTCACAATCAAGGCATTGTCAGAAAGTCAGGTAGTGCAGCTCTGAAAAACTTATGGATATATTTAAAGTAGAAGAGAATAAAACCCTGGTAATATATCAATATACACAGCTGGAAAGCAGATGTTCAACTGAGTGCACTCAGTTCTTAAAGAAAGCTATTTAAGCTGTTACTCAAATGAGAAATTTCTATAATTTATTGTTCTCGCAATTTTGATTTCCCCCTTTCCCTTCATTTTAAGTAGACTATAGGACTTTTTTTTTCATATTGTTGAAGTCAATTACCCTAAAAGTCTGACTTAGTGCAGCATACTACATGATTGCTAAAGAATGCCCAAGGCTACTGTCAATCAAATTAGCCAGTGACTTATGAGTTGTTTACTGTACTGTGAAATGAAGTGATAAATGTGTGTCAACCAGTAAAATGTGACATTTAGTATTGGATATACCCACTTGAAATAGGTTTTGCATCAGCTTTATTCATTTCTTACCAGACTGGCACATATTTTTAACTGAGTTCTGATTATCAAAGGAGACATATAGTATTATGTTTTATAAGGTATTGGTAATCAGACGGCTTAAGCCTTGAAAGGCCTTGTGTGGTCCAGTAACAGAAGTGGCATGCCACTGAGCAGTCACATTTTCCATCTACCTGAAAACAGTAGCAAATTTTTTTTCTTGAGTATTGTCCTTCCTTTGATTCAAAATAGTAATTTTGAGGAAGCACCTCCAGCTCAAATAATTCATGAGAATGAGGAAAGGATTGGCATTATTTTTTACCCCTTTTAGTTATTTTTTTAACTAAGTTTGAAATTAAAATCAGAGTGGGATATCATCACTTGATAAAACATATTAAGAATAAGTTGCATTGCATCATAGACAATGAATTACTAAAGTACTCCTCTGAGGTCACAATGAAGTGAAACTTTATCCTTCTGGAGCTGTGAAAGCTTAATTAGTAGTTTGTGAAAGAAAATCAGAGCACTGTCCAAACTAAATTAAGGCCTTTCTATTTCCACCAGAGGGAGATGGCTTGCCCTTCCCACTAAATGTTTTATTAAAAATTAGATTTAAATACTACAAAATTCCTCTTCCCATGACACAGAAGAGAGCTCACCTCTTGGCCTGCTCATAATAGCCAAGCACTCTTGTACAAAGTATTTTAGAAATGCAAAGAAAGAAAAGCTACTGGTAACTTTGGCTTTTTCTCAATATTTAAATTCTTGCTATAGTTCTAGAGAAACTTTTCCCAAACACAATGACAATTTGACAATCCCTGGCTTCAAAGTTTATTGTCCATGATATATGACCATGTTTCTGCCATATTATTTTCTATTTAGAAATGGTTCTTAGGATAGATGGATCCCTTTTTACACATATTTACTATTTGAAAAGCAAAAATAAAACCATCAAATCCTTAGAAATTTTAAATATTAAGACAGTATCAAATCAGGTGTATGGACCTATAGACACAACTCCCAGGCAATTATCACACTGTTTTACTAAGTATTTAAAACAGAAGAATGGGAATCAATCATATTCCTGGGCCCAAATCAGCTCTTACGTACATGGTTGCTCACTGGAGTCATTGAATTCAACAGGAGTATTACATTAGTTCCTCTCTATTACATTGAAGGTGTTGTAATTTTATACTGGAGGCACTGCTGTACTATATACTAGCTTTTTCTTCATGAAGAAGCTGAGCAGTATATTCAAATCCTACCCATCTGTCTTTCAGAAAAAGCATTTTTATTCAATTTTTTGAAGATTGATTGTTAGGTTGGCATAACAAATAAATTCAAATTAATATCTTCTTTAAAAGGTTTAATTCCATTATTAAAGAGCTGCAATGTGATATGGTAAGATTTTTTTTTTTTTTTGTCTTATCTAACGGAAAACAGATGTGCAAGTAAGAGTTAGATGAGATATCTGGGGAGTTGATTCAGGTTTCATTTTTTGTTGCTCATCCATATTTAATGCCATTTCTTTTCATAGTCTGATATAATTGTTTTAAAATCTGAAAAGACTTTTTTAAAAGGACATTTATATCTACTGTTACAACTGTGGCACTGATCCATTTCATTTTAAGTTTTGTTTTTTTCTTAGATCTTGTGCAGTGCAGATCAACTTGATATAAGACTCCTTATTCTAAGTGCATGTGCACTATTCGAGTTCACAAATATCTTACACTTATGAAAGTAAAAGAAGTAAGCTTAGAGATGGTCAAGGTTGAAATCATTAACATAATTTCTTACTACTTTGTACATGTTTTAATTTAATCTTTCATTCCTACACTTTTGCATGTAATATGACATCTGGTCCTCATGGGAGTACTCATGCCTGAGTAAGGAAATCTGTTGGGGACCCAGCTGACTCCCTAAGATCAGACTTCTCAGCTCTTAAGATGTGAGGGACCTTGTAATGGTGCAGGTGAGAGCAGGCAAGTCTTTTGCTACTGCTAACATAATTGCTAAGCTGACATGAAAATGTAAGAACAACTATGTTGTGTTTTCCAAGGTTTTCCTTTCTTCGTACCTCAGGGTACCTCTAGGATGGGCAACAGCAGCCAGCTTCCAGTTTCTTTTCAGATCTGTCCAACAATTCAAAGGAGCCAGAACAGCAGGAGTAATCTGTTCCAATACATTTAGCTTTTCTGAGTGGAAACAATAAAAATAAATAATGATCATCATGGAATATAATGTACCAAAATGATCTATTCGTACTAAGAATAAAATTTTTTAAATATTTTACATGTCTTGCTTTAAAAAAATATTGCTTGACTCCCTCTGTCCTTTTTGAAAATACACTGAGTACATGTCTGTATGTGTTAGGGACAGCATCTTCAATCTTTTCCAGGTGGATCTAGGTGTTCAGGCTTTCTCAGCCCTCTAATAATCTGTGACCTTTCCTTTTCGTGATGCCAAAGTTTAGCTTTTCTAGGCCACCTAACCTGGGAAAAATAAAATCCTATACTGGACTGCCTCTGCTGAGCCAAAGCATTATAGCTACAATATAGTTCTGTATGTTTTTCAGTCCTGCACCTTGTAAAAGATGTGAAAAACATGTTTACATCACTGTCTTTACATAATTTCACAAATGCTGTTTTGACTTTTCTCATTTCCCGTTCAGGCTTTTAAGTCCGAAAATGTCCTCCAAGTTATTCGTCATTCTTTCTCTTCTGGTCTACTCTTGTTTTTAGGTACAACATGGGTCTTTCTGATGAAGGAGTATGCAGTGTGTTGTCAGGTGTCTGGCCAAAGAAGGTGCTTATTGACCTAGATTTAAAAGAAGTGGCAATGCAGCATCTCAGGGGTGTGGTTGTCATGCCAGTAAATTGAAGAAAACCTGAAGCATTTGGTTTCAGTTTTTCACATCCTTTTCCTAGGAGGAAGGCTTGAGGGCTTTCTTCTTATAGCAAACTCTGATATTTTCTGTGTATGAATTCAAAAGAGATTAGGAAATTGCATAGCAAATATGTCACAGAATCAGACAATGCAAGTATGTCTGTGCCTTGCAAGTGTCTGGAGACAGACAGACACAAGACTGCACTTAGAGGATTTAATCCCACAGCAAAAATTTAACCCCACAATCACATCTTGACCAAGCAGAAAATCAGAGACTTGGCCAAGAAGTGCAACAGCTCCACATGTAGAATTTATATCTAGAAAGAAGGGGCTGGTAGCACTCCTGGCTTTCTCTCACTGGGAAAAAGGATTAGCATGAAGCCAGCATAAACAACTCCACCTGACACACAGAAGCATTCCTTGGTCAACCAATTTAGGGAAAGCCACTGAAATAAATAGTTAAACTTCTGCTGCTTTCAACAGGGCAGGATTTTACCTAGCATGTCTGAAACTAGAGAACACAAGTGACTCCCTGCAGCAAGAGTATGTGAGCTGGTAGGTCTGACAACAAAAGCAGCAGAGTAACATTCCCATTGAAAAGGACACAACAGAGCATCCATTTTTCCAGTTTCATGACCACTCACATATGGCTGAGCTGTACTGCTGTGCTTCATATTTTGGCGTATTTTGACACACTTTAAAAAATATGCATTAGTTAACATCCAGGCATTCCAGCCAAAGACAACTCCAGCAGCTCGGCTCACTGCTTCCTTTGCAGCATGTTCCTCACACCAACTGCAGACAGCAAAATGGAGATTCAGCACTCTGGGGAACATCTGTTGTGTCATCACCTTGTTGTTGTAGGCTGCACTCTCAACAAACATCACGTTTAGCAGTTTTCAAATGTAATTAGATACTATTCTTCCTTTGAGTTTTTAGTGTGAATATTGTTACCTGTTAAAAAATTCACTTTCTGTCCTGTGTCTATGTGAACTTTAGGCACATTATTTTCTCTGGCCATGACTCCTGCAAAGCTCTTGCATTGGTAACTCATACATTCTGTGATACAAAACTGTAAAAAATATTTAATTGCTCCTTTCACCTGGGCTCAGGAGCATGTGCCATTTCCTGGTCACTTCTGTTTTGCTCATAATTTGTTGGTAGTATTTGCCAATTCGCTTACCACTTTATATTGAAGTCTTGATGCCAATGGCATACTTCACCTCACTCTGCTGCAATGCAGCTTACACCTACCTGCTTGGGGTCTGCTGTAGAGAGCAATCCTCTCACCTGACCACTCTCTGCAGGGTAAACGCTGCACCTCTGGAGCTAGGAATATTACTTGCTCCACTAAGGGATCTTAGGAGATCCCTCTGGAATACTTCTACTAAATTTCTTTACCTTATTACACTAGAACTCACTAAGCCTTTACAAACATGTTCTGCTTCATGTTATTTTCTACTCTTTTTATGTTTTGTCAATGTTATATTCATAATAAGTCACTTTCAAACACACAATCACACACGTATTCATCCATTTTCTGAATGTCAGATAACATGAAGGAAAGTAACATAAAGAGAGCATTATCGGCCTACTTAATTTTTCGTAATAAATATAAACATAGATGTAAACCTGACTTTTTCATGGTAAGTTTCCTAGTATGGTAACCAGTGATGGCGAACAAGACCCTATTTAAATGTTTGTAAATCAAGTAGTGGAAAGGACAATGAGATGTGTAGCTATCATGTAAGTCTATGCATGGCAATATTTGTGTAAATGATTACCCATATAGTTGTGCAAAGGCATGTTATTGTTCCTTCTTTTTGGCAGACAGGTTGCAGGGGTGTGAGGAGAAGGAGAGTAAGAGACAACGAAAGCATACACAAAAATTTCCTGGTGAACTGCAATAAATTTAGCAGAAGATAATAAATAAAGGTCATGACTGGAATATTTAACACGCTGATTGCAACCATAGTTACCATGCTTGCAGATGTCACTATAAAGAGTACATGGCAGAAAAAAAAAGAGCCACCTAAATATGTATAATTTTCTAAAGACTGTGACAAGGATGCCCTCTCTGAATATTTTTAATTAGCAAACTAATAAAGTGATACAAATCTGAACAAAGGAACATTTAGAATTGGTGAATGTTACTTTAATGTCTACTCTGAAACTGTTGCAATGGTGATGATGTGGTAAATTTTTTCCTATTTAAGAAAATCGTTTGTACACTGCTGTTAGTCAAGTATATACTGAACCATGTACTAATTAGTATATTCTCTTCTCTAGTGTACCAGCTAATTTGGTTTTTTTGCCTTTATTAGCACTTACAAAGGAGCTGGTGAAATGTTTCTGTCTGTTCTGCAAAGAGAGTCCCCTGCCGTGGCTAATAGTTTGTGTTAAAAATCATCTTCATCCAGAACTCAGGCATCAAGTACAAGGCAGTCTTCAAACTTTCATTTATACGTGCTGAAGAGAAATCTCTACCTACTAACAGTTTAGGGTACAGTTTGTCTGATCAAATATACATTTCTTTCTTAATGTGAGATGAGTTTTATACTAAACTTAAGCGAGAGCGTTGGTTAGATTTCGATTGACTATATAGAAACACTGTATCACCTAGCTCCGATTTAGATACCTCTATTGTAAATAGTTAACATTAAGTGAGATTTAGATAACTATTTTCCAGATGCATGAAGTTTGATAAAATTAATTACAGCTGGTGTATTATCCAGGTAGATGGATGAAACTGGTAAAAAAGCTTGACATTTTCCCATCTTAATCAATTATCTATGGTCAATTTTCTGAGTTCTTATTTCTGCTGATCTTCTGGAAGGTGTGCAAACAAAATACTACAATAATCCAAAATCAAGACTATGAGCCTTGTATTCCTTCTAGAAACATTTATGCATAGCAAGTGTTAATGCCGCCGTCAGCTGCATGAGTCCATACACAAAATTATTGTTATTAATTTTTTATTTTTAGTGAAGCATTTAATGAAACAAGACTCCTGAAAAGACCTGTACATATTTTTTTCCTGCTAGAAACATAATCAGCAGTGAAAAGTTTCTTACTGTGAATTTTACATAATATTTTCTGCAGCTCCAATTTATGCATGAAGAAAGTATACAATAAGCAGTACACCCTCAAAATGTTTAAGATAAAATAAATCATAAATTATCACTAATATGATAGAGAACTTTCTATTGACCCGTATTACTTTCCCTTCAAAGATCATTACCCAATACAGCAGTCTTTTTATCTAAAGCATTAGTAGTCATTTGTTTGCTAAATGAGTTTAGAGATCTACTTAGACATAATTTAAATACCATTTAAAACTCCATTAGGTATGTTTATTGCCAAAATTTAAATAGTATTCTCTTAGTTCTTCTTCACTGCTTTAAAAAAATGGCAAACACACAAACGTTTGGCAAAGTGAAGTAACCCTCTGGTTGTCAATCTTGTAAGACAAAAGTTCAACACCAGCATAGTCCATTAACCACTGACATTGTACACTAGTAAGTCTCCACTGAAATGGCCACAAAAAAGGATTTAAGAGAAATATGCAGGACAAATTATTCTGTGTTGTGTTGATGTTTGCAGACCCATAAAGCATCAGGAAATCACAGTTTTTAAGATATTTGTTACAGCTAAGTAAAAGCTGAAATTTCTCAGGCCAAATATCATCATCAAAAGAGAAATAAATATTTTATGGCATACTTAGCCTTATCAAATAATAGGAGTTTTGGAACTTTTAGAGTAAAGAGTTGTTCAAGACAAATGTTTGAACCCATTGTTTTACAACACAGTTCACAGCTCAAGATGACAGGACAGACAAGAACTGTTCAAACCTTTATAGGAAGCTAGAGAAATCTTGATTTATTTGAGGAACAGAAACAGGTTTGGTTGTTGTGTTTGGTTGGTTGGTTGGTTTTTTAAGAAAGCCCATCAGCACCAAAAATATGAGCCTGGGAAACTGGAAAACAAACAAACAACACCCCTCCAAACCTAAACAAAACTTTTCTATCCTCTCTACTTTCATTAAACTTGATGCACAAGTCAGAAATCATCCAAACTTTATGTTTACAGTCCCCTTCAGATAATCCTTACAGTTCATGACAACTTACATGTTCAAGTACAGGAAAGTTGCAAATAAATTGGTTTGGTAAAATACATGAATAAACACCATGTAAAAAGTAAAATAATTAGCAGTGTGCAGTCATTTTGGAGTGTCTTCCAATAAAATATCATTCCTCACAATAGCCTTCTGGACAATTTCCATCCAAATTGATTTTTCTAGGAAGAAATGTTGAAGTGTTTTTTCCTTATTTTGAAATAGCTCATTATTTGTCAAGCTTACTACATTTCTATATATTAAAATAATCCAATTATTCTTTAATCTAAGTGCTGATAAATATGTTATTCTATGCCCTATATGTGCTGTCAAGATAAGCTGATTTACTGAAAATTCAAGAACTGGATATTTACTTATTTTGTATACTATTAAATATTTCTACAGGAAAACAGTTTATACATTATTCAAATAGGGACATGTTTGCCACAGGAAATAGTTACTTTCAAAGGACTGTTTATAATTTTAATAACCAGCTTCTGTTTCCAAAATACTATTTTTCTGTCTAGATTAAAAGTATTTTTCTAAGTGTTAAAAATGTTCTTTCTAGAAAGTGCTAAGAAATAAGAAGTTCTATTGATCAGATCAGAAATTCTCCTAGCTCTCTGTCTAAAATTAGGAAAAAAGCAGTTTCTAGAAAAATCTGTATTCCCCATGAGGTTTGAATTTTTGTTTCATCCAGGTATAAAATCAGTCAAATGTAGGAAAAGGTGGATATTTTCCCTATGAAATAACTTTATTATTTCAAGTGCAGTCATGTTCACTGAATAAATTAAAATGTTTACAGAAAGATGTAAATTTTACCTCTCTTTCATTCTCTCTCTCCATATATATAAACACATATGTATGTAGCTAAGATACTCTGAGGCAAAACCAACTTTTGGTTTTCAGGAAATCTCAGTATTTCTCTTTTTTTTCTGATCAGTAGTTGTTATAAATTAGAACTGTTTAAGGTCTATATTATATATGTTATGAAGTGTATATTCTGCATATGTCTGTATGTGCCTAGATGCTACATACAGAACATACTCCAAAACCAGGGACAGATGAAGAATGAGGTGAGAATCTGCTAACCAAGTCCAGTAAAGTCAGATCATTTGTACAATAGCTCCTGCTAGTGTGTAAAAAAAGACAAAATTCCCCTCCATTCTACCCTGTTTGCATAGTTTGTCATTAACTGCACTTCCAACAGACTTGACCTTCTCCTTGCTTTTAGAAGGAATTCCACAGATAAATGTTATCAATGAAAAATACACTTTCAATCAAAAGATAACAGATAGCATGCATATCTATAAATGTCTAGTACATATGACTACCTGAATAATTTTTAAAATGAATGTCTTGCCATGAAAAGAATATTGTTGACTGAATTAATCACTGGGAAACACTCCTGCTCCATGTGCCCTTTCTCACCTGGACAGTTACAGCTGCAGCACGACTCTCGCCTTCTGTCTGGATCAGTTCCAAAATCTCCTCACCCTGGCATGAAGCATAAATCAGATATTGAATTGAGCAGACCTTTCGGACTCTATTCTGGTCATTTATAGTTACACCAGGCTGAATTATACCATGTGCCCTTTATGTGACTCATGGGACAATTTCTCTGACAAGAATTCTACCTTTCAGACCAATAAAACGTATGGCAGTATAGCAGCCTGGACTGGAAAGAAGGGTTTCATTATTATTTTATTTTATTAAACAATTTATCACAGCATACTGAGGTATTTATTCTTCTACCTAAGGATACACAGTCTACTTCAGTTAAAATGTTTGTCTATAGATGTTATATATACTAATATATACCAATGTGATTTCATATATTTTCCTAGAAATCAGAAGCTCGAGGTCAGCAGTCACAACATGTGAGAGAGCATACACATATTCTTGAAGGAATATAGTTAAGATGTATATGTATATTGAAAAATGACTGAAAATGTTACTGAAAATTACTCAAACATAAATGAAAAAACACATTTCTCAGATACAGACATTAACAACTCCCTGTAAAACTGGTTAAAAATTCCTGACCTCGGAGAAAAAAGTAGATGTAGGATATTGTTCTTTGTTGACTTCTTGCCACAAAGTTTTAAAGATAATATTCATGTAATATTGTGATGTGCATTATGTTAATAGAGACCAGATGGATTGTATTAATTGATAGATAAGACATGTTTGACCAAGTAATATTAATGCACTATGAACTTCAAATATGGAATAAAAGGATGTGAGATTAAAACCAGATCCAAGGGAAGCTGATGAGAAGATTCCCATTAACTTTAAGGAGATTAACTCTACCAGATACCTATTAAGTACATTATGGTAAATATGAAATACCTTATCTGTTATGCAAAAAAATAGAACAACTGCTTGGCATTTTTGACAACATAAATAATATCAGGACATTCTTAAATTATAGCATACTAGGTCATGGTACTTCTGTAATCCCCAGAAGTTAACCATTAACTTCAACAGGAGCTAAAATGAGTCCATAATAAATCTCTGCCACCTGGAAAAGTAACATAGCACAAAGCAAAATAGAAATGTCTAAGACTATAAGAATTTTACTATATGTGTCTGGATCTGTTACCCTTGTATAACTAAAGCAACAAAACTCTTGCACACTGTTGACTAAATTACCAGGAAAAGGTATCAGGAGGGCTTGATTCGGTGGGGTATTTTTTTTTTCCTAGCAGGATGAATATTATATAATTTAAAACAGGTGGCTTTTCATTAATTACAGTATTTAACAGTCCTTCCTTCCTTCCTTCCTTCCTTCCTTCCTTCCTTCCTTCCTTCCTTCCTTCCTTCCTTCCTTCCTTCCTTCCTTCCTTCCTTCCTTCCTTCCTTCCTTCCTTCCTTCCTTCCTTCCTTCCTTCCTTCCTCTTATAAATTTTGCTATTGCAATTTAAGATTTCTGTACCTGAATAGTAACTTTGGATTTCAACCAGACCCAGCATTTTACTTTCTTCATAGCAGCCCATGCTAGGGTCTTTTGGGATGGTGCTGTGTTTTAGAACGGTGTCTAAAACAGAGTTGATAACACAGCAATATTTTGACTATCACAGAAACACGGACTGACTGAGGTCAGAAGGGACCTCTGGAGGTCATCTGGTCTAACCCTGCTCAAGCAGGGCCACCTACGGGCAGCTGCCCAGAACCATGTCCAGACAGCTTCTGACTATCTCCACAGAGGGAGACTCCACAGTGTTATTTGGCAACTTGTGACAGTACTCCATCACTCTCAATTAACAAAGTGTTTACTTGTTTAGAGGGAACCTCTTGTGATCCAGTCTGTGCCCTTTGCCTCTTGCCCTGTCACTGGACACCACTGTAAAGAGCCTGGCTCTGTCCTCTTTGTATCCTCCCTTCAGGTATATTTGTACAGTGATAAGATCCCCCTGACCCTTCTCTTCTCCAGGCTGAACAGTCCCAGCTCTCTCAGCCTTCCTCATACAAGAGATGCCCCAGTCCCTTAATCATCATAGTGACCTTTTGCTGGACTCTCTCCGGTATGCCCATGTCTCTGTTGTACTGAGCCCAGAACTGGACACAGTGCTCCAGGTGTGGCCTTAACAAATGCTGAGTAGGTGTTATTGTTGAGTAGTGCTATTGCTGATCAGTGCTTGCATAGACTCAAGGCTATCAGGTTTTCTCACTCCACCCCCTCAACAAATAGGATGGGGGTGGGAGAGAAGCAGGAAGGGGACACAGACAGGACAGCTGATCCAAATCTTCAGCCTACATTGTCAGGAGCCTTTGGTGCTATGGTGTCATATTTAGAATGGCAATCAATATTAACTTTTTATTACCTTAATTAGTGCTTTCTTTTGGGGCAACAACTTCAATATGAATAGTTTGCCAGGCAAAGAGTTAAATTAATCTTGTATCCTGTCTTTCCTGTTTAAATTAGACCAAAATTAGTCAAGTGGGGCACTTCAGAAAGGGGCACTAAAGGGCCTCTAATTGCTCTCATTGAAATGAACTGAATTAAAGCATCCTTATGTTTATTGCTCCCTCTGAAATGAACACAATTAAGAGACAGCACACCTGATGGTATTACCATGACTTGTTCACCTAACCCAGACAATATGTTACCAAATGTTAAAGTGACTCAGTTTTAAGAGGCACACATTTCTTACTGAAATTAATCCAAAAAATCTTTTCCTTGCCTTTACTATATCCAGAAAAATAATTTAACCATATTCCATACATATGCATGCTTTTCAGTTTCAGAATCTAACATTCACTCTGTTATATTATTGTTCTTAATGAGAACGAATTAAAACCCAGCAGAGACATGACCCAGAACCTTCTGCTTCCTTTTAACTGTCAGTTTGACTTTCTGTAACACTGTGATCAACTGCATCTTAAGTGGGAGTTGACACTAGCTCAACTTTCTGTAAATGCAGGTAAAATGGAATGTGAACTGCCTGAAACTCAATGCTGATGTAACCTGGTTCTGCACCATTACACATAATCAGTATCTGCAGCTTTGTATAGCTGCAATTTCATTTCTTTAATAGCATGGACTTTGATAAGAATCATGTTGTGGGCCTTTTTTTTTGTTGTTGTTTTGGGTGGATTTTTTTCCTCTTCTCTCTTCTGGTATCACAGCTAACTTCTTGCACAATGCAAAGTTCATTTCTGAAAGAAATCCTGTCATTGGTCTTTAATAGCAGGTTAATGGACTGTGAAATCTCAGATTTTCAAGAATGATTTTGTTACTAGAAGTGTTCCTTACATCTTTTGTGTGGACAGTAAAGATCTCTTCCTTTAAAAGACCTTAATACTCAGCAGGAGAGGAATTGTGTCACAAATCATATCTAATAATGAGATTTTCTTTATTTTCTTCTGATACCAACAACATTTTGGAAGAACTGCTGCCTCAGGTAGAATTTGCTATTCCTCTGTGAATCAATAAAATTTTCTGCAATAGACTAGAGGATGTGCCTGCTGTGAACTTACAAATATTAGATGAAAGTATTCATACACAACACACCATCTACAAGTTGATAGCATAGCCCACTGTCATCTGCTGCACGATTTCTTTCATTAGTTGAAATATTTGCTCTATATTTCCTATTCTTGTCTGGACTTTTTATTTAGCATCTTCTGTATGTATGATACATGTCTGTATGTGTATACATACACATACGTATATATATACACACATGCATACATATATATGCATGTAATACTTATATAAGCATATATATAAAAAGAGACTGTAAGAGAGAGAATAAGAAAGACTATGAATGAGGAAAACCATTCCCCTAATTTTAAAGACATAGAAACTGTGGTCATCTATAACAGTATGATACTGAATGCAGAGAACTTCAGTAGTATTTTACCGAATCACCGAATCATCTCCAAATATAAATGATCTACAAAATTTGTAGATCCTCAGTATGATTCTTTTAGGAATTGTTAAGACAGGAGTTTAGGAAAATGCATAGAAATAGTTGCACAGCTAATATCTACATGTTCAATTGTTAGTCTTGGGAAATGGATTGCTTGCATTTTTCTGAAACCTGGCAAAGTAGCATCATTCAGTCCCTTCAGTGTTACTTTTTACTGATGTAATATCAGGGCAGTATTTTCAAATTAGAGTAATTTCTAAACATGAGTACTATTCATATCATCATAGCTTTCCAAAACATGTTTCACACAGACTAAATTTCAATTTTCTTCTTTTACACAATTTCTCTGTACCAAATGTGTCTGAAAGACATCATAGAATCATAGAATACCAGGTTGGAAGGGACCTCAAGGATCATCTGGTCCAACATTTCTTGGCAAAAGCCCAGTCTAGACAAGATGGTCTGGCACTCTGTCCAGCTGAATCTTAAAAGTGTCCAATGTTTCTGGATCCACCACTTCCCTGGGGAGATTATTACAGTGGGTGATTGTTCTCGATGTGAAAAATTTTCCTCTTCTGTCTAATCAGAATCTCCCCAGGAGTAACTTGTACTTATTACTCCTTGTCTTTTTCATGTGACTCCTTGTAAAAAGGGAGTCTCCATCTTCTTTGTAGCCACCCTTCAAATACTGGAACATGGTGATAAGGTCTCCCCCAAGCCTTTTCTTCTCAAGACTGAACAAACCCAACTCTTTCAGCCTTTCCCCATATGGCAGGCTTCCCAGTCCCTCGATTGTCTTTGTGTCCCAGCAAATAAAACGTGACAATATTTGAAAACAAAGCACAAACTGTTATAATTTAAATAACAAAAATAATATTTATCAACCGCCCCACTCCCCACACGCTATGGCTGCCTGCACCATAACAAGACGGTCATTATTTCAGGGAAAGAATAAAAGTGTTCTTTAAAGAGAGAATCTGTTTTAAAGGTTATTGGACTATTAAATCCCACCAGTGCATTCCCAGAACCTGCTCAACACAGCCAGCTCTCCTGGGCAGCAATGTAAAAGGCAAGGCTCTTACCATTCCATGCCCAGCTCACTCTTCTGTTCATACAGAGCACGTCCCTACCTACTTTCCTGTCCCCATACTCTAAATGGCCTGCAGTATTTAACTGGGAATGCTATTTCCCTCAAATTCTCAAGCAGACATTTAGTCCACTTCAAAGTCTGACTGTATGTGTCCAGATTCAAGATTGAAGCCATGCAGTCAGATAGAGTGTCACTGTCAATGGTTATGCTTTAGGGGACATAGATATGCTATGTTAACACTAGTGAGAGAGGATAAGCTCAGAATGATAAAGACCAAATAAATTCAGGATCTTTTGCCCTGGCTTTCTAATTTTCAATCTTTAAGGTACATCCAGGCCTTCTGGTCTTCAGGTTCTGCTCTGGAGCCTCAAGGTCAGAAATATTTTTTAAGGGGTTCTGACCTGAGCAGTTGTCTGCAGGAGGAAAGTTTTATGTCAAATGCCAAAAAAATTGTGCAGCTGTGAGTTTTACTGTGAGAATTGTCAGCTTATCTTTGAATCATAAGTAGTTTTTGCTTTTTTACTATGTGTAAGTAAATTTCAAGCAATTTCTAGTTTTTCTCATCAGACACTGATTCTTGTGAAGGGGTGATATATGCATGGAAATTATTTGGCAGAATAATTAAAGGACAAATATTCATCATCCTTTGGAGAAAAATAACCTCAGTTCTGTTTCAACTTTAAATACTTCCATCACTTTTTGAAATGCTAATTAAGCATACATATCATATTTTATTTTGCAAAATTGTTTACTAATAATAGCATTGGACATGTATTTATTAGTGGTATTCTTATTCAGTACTCATGTTACAATTATTAGGGTATCATAAAATTAGGAAGACTTGCCACTTTAATATACTTGAATTCACGAGAGAACATTATTCATCTGATACATTTTGTAAACGTTAGAGCTTCACCAAGTTACACATCACAGATGAGAAAGCACCTCTAAGCTTGATTAAGACTCATAAATTCACTGTCATTCACCTTCATTAGGTGTAGGATAAAAAAACCCACCATGAAAATTGTCAATATTTATACATTTATATTCAGATATTCTGACATTTCCTGTATAAGAGTGAGATCGATTCAAGAGAGATGAATGAAAGTGTTGACATTTTTCTGTTGGAAAGTTTTCTGCTGGCATTAATTAAGATTTCTTAAACTTATGAACTTTGATAGTATTAAATACTTAATTTGTTTTTTCCACTCAAGAAGTGTTGGAGAAGGCAGGTATGAAGACTGCTTTTACTTTAATTTTTTGACATACATCACTAGGAGAAGGATGTGCAAAGAAAAATCTGTCTCTTTAGTAACATGTCTTTTTTCAGCAAATGTTTTCATAGTCCTTCAGATGTAGTAAGTTTCTAATTATGATTCTTCCTTCAGGCCTTTAAATATTCTTCCCTAAATATTCACTAGTACAACCGTCTTCTGGAAATCCTGTTCATGGTGTTTATCCAAACTAATTTCAGGAATCTAATTTAATAGGTTATTCCAAGTCAAGACTAACTCACGTATTCCGAATCCTCTCTAGACACATATCTTTCTCTTCAATGATGATAGGTTTATAAGCCTATATATAATATGCATATATAATAAGAAGCCATCTATGCAGAAAATAAATGTACTCCCCAGTATAATGAAGATTATATTACTGTACAGGTTTTGTAGGGATGTCAACTCAGATGTTGAACAATGCTATTCTTATGTTGCAGCCCAAGTGAAGGGGCTATAACATGAGTAATCCATCAATATATGCTTGTGAACGGTCATTAGGAATGACTGACCTTTGTTATCAGCATTATTCTTAAAGATGCAATATGAATATTTAGCACCTAGAAAGCTGAAGAGTTCTGAGGATTGAAACTCAAGTAAGGAAATATAATACGACTGTTTCATATTTAACAACATTTTAGAAGCTTAAGCTGATGTCAAAATCTTCTAATTAGCAGGTTGTTAATTGAATAAAGATATAGAAAAAAATGTAATGAGAAAATGAGTTACAATTTAATACACAGAAATAAATATGTAGTTTTGGTTAACTAGAGCTGGGAGTTAAGGAAATGCAATCTGTGATAGCAAAAGGAGTGCAAAGAACAGCAAACAGAGGATGATGATGGAAGAATTTAAAATTGGTCTCTCAAGATGAGAGAGGAAGATGAGATGTATCAATACAACAGAGAACTAGTGTTAGTCTGGAAGCAGTAAGGTTGGAAATTGGGCTAAAAGTCAAATAAACAAAGGTATGGGGAGTTGAGGTGCTATCTTGCAAACTAAGACACAGGAGTAAACATAGGGATAACAAAAATCAGCTGAAACATCTAGACTTTTTGGAGATCCATCAGTGAAGATAAAAAAAGCTGGTGAACACCTGAAGTGTCTAAAAATATTAAGTCTCTGACAGCAAGGAGATGATATTTTGGACAAAAAAAAAAAAAAAAGGAAGTTAAGTGACACAAAACTGAAGGAGGCATCTTGAAAGATTTGTGAAACCAGGAAAGGAGAAAAAAAATGGAAAGAAAGGAGGGTACAGACTAGTAGAGAATAATGCATAAAGTAGGGAGGAACTATGAGCATGAAAGCTCTATATGGTGTACATGTATGAGAAGGAGTGTGTTTTCTTACTTTTGAGCTGCGGGCAAGGCATGTTCATGAATAATCTGGAGAGTTAGAAATTGAACTGACAACCTAGTCACCGAGGAAAACATGAAATGGCAACTTGTGTAGAATGTATGTGCTGCTAAAATAAATAAAGGATTCCAGAGAGAGAGATATGAAGAAATGTAGGTATGAATAGAGCAATGGACCAAAAAGTGGAAGACTGGAAGGTGAAGAAATAGAACAATTAACAGGGAAAGATGCAGGTAGTGATATGGAGATGCAGAAAACATTAGTTTTAAGGGAAGTATTAGAAGAGTGCAAAGGTCCAAGTATAATGTTAAGTTTAGATATAAATGGACAGTGGTGAGGAAGACAGATGAAGAAAAAGAAGAAGGGGAATCTGTCTGATGAAGAAAGGAAGAAGGTGAATGGGAAAAGTGAAATAAAATGTAGAGGTATGTGTGGGTTTTCTGAATTCATGAAGAAAGGGGAGGCAGACAGAAGCCAATCAGTTTAATAATGATGGAGTTACATGTCTAATCCAAATGAACCACAAATCCATTCACCTAATGGAGAAATGCTTCCGCAAAATCCTCATTGACACAGGTCCTGAATAATCAGTGTATTATCCACACATTTCCATTAGTGAACACTGATATTCTCTAACATGCTGGTGGTGTGGGTCATGGATGTCTTGACCAAGGAACCATTTCCAGAGAAGTCACAGTTACATTAGTGAAAGACTGTATAAATTAAATATAACAGAAAAACAGAAATCATAGTGCTTCTTGCCTTTCCTCACTTGGTGCTAATTGTAAGAATTAGTGAAGAATTTAAAAGACAGCAAAGTACCTTCAGAGAAATAGTCAGATTTATTTGGAGCCTTGTGTTTTCTCTTGTTTGATCCCAAAAATCAGTCAGCTGGATTGCATGAAAACTAGGGAAACATTGGAGGAGTGATTTTATTAACCTAGTCCTCTCCTCACAGGATCAGAACAAACATCAGATTAGGAGGATTAATTTACCCAGTGCAGAGGAAACCACAATCGCTGTTCTGAAAAAACTTCTACAGAGCATAAAGTGTCAGATACTTTATGCATTAAAAAAATGAGACTGTTGACTTTACCACATATTCTACTCTGCTACAAAGTTCTGTGTTTTTCACAGACATTAAGATTTACTGTATTGAATTCTGAGCATTCTGATGGTCTGTGACAATTGAATTTGTTCTCTATCTCTTAAAACATTCATAATCTCTTGGAAATTAGGGAGACATATAAATAACTAATAAATTATAAGGGTTGTTTACTCAAGTTGTATACTTGTAACCATAGCCTTCCACCAAGGAAGTTAATGGGACTTTTTTTTTAAGTCTTCTTGGGGAAGCAAACTTAAATTGGGCTAGTCCTGAAGGTCTCTATCACAACATGTCCTTAGACCCAGATGAGGAATCAATTCTGAATGCCACCCCTGTCCAGTCTGTGTCTCTTCCTGTGCAGCCTGGGGTACAGAAAACAGAAGTGCAGGGGGATCAGTCCATATCTTTTCTCATTCTAAGGACATATGTGGGCACACAGGCCCAGGCCTTGGAAATGAATATAGTTCTGGGAATATACACATTATCTGTTCAGCCACATTCTCTTCCCACAGCTGAAGCATCATTAGAGGAAATAATCTATTGCAAAGGAATTGCAACCAGATCTTAATAACAGAAGACCTACTGCTTCTGCCTCAAGCCTGCTCCCAAATTCCAGCTGTTCCATAATATTTAGGAAATCTCCAGCACAGCTGGGCTCCAGTAGTACACTGGGTGTCTTTGTAAATGCTCTACACTTATTTAATCCTTTGTGGAAAGCAAAGTCCATGGCTCAGTTCAACTCAAGCAATAACACTTCATTGACATGACAAAATCTGCCAATGTATAAATGAAAGAGCCAAAAGCCTCAGGGGTTCTGCACAAGGTAAAAAAGACCCATCCCTAGTGTAGAGGGGCAGAAATTATTTATCCCAGGTTGGTGGCAATCATTTGGAAATTGCTTCCTCGGGAGGATGTGGCATCACATTCTTCTAAGCTACCAGATCCCAAATATAGTTCAGTTGTTCCCTCTGTGTGTTTACCCAAGTATCCTTAATTTTATATTGTTCTCTATGAAAAATTATACAGGGATCTTAATCACATAAAGCTTTTCCTCATTCTGCAATACCTATAGAGCATTTATTCATTCAACTGACACGCAAGGACCATTAAGGAATGAAAAAATGTTATTTGTCTTGTTTTTTCTACTAGGAACGGAACTACAAGAGTTTGTACTAACCAAAGAATTTGGCCCCGTATTCTAAAAGTGAAATAAATGCCTTTCCAGCACTATGAATCTCAGGCTGTCAAAAAAGTCATACTTATGAGATATGTAAATATACCTCAGCTATTTTTTCTTGCCATTTTGCTTTAATATTTTGTGACAGAATGTTGACATATTTTGGCACAACTAAAAAAGGTATACTAAGAAGAAAAGTAGGAAAGGCTAGTCATAATACAATAGTTTCAGTAGTTTGTGCTATTAGAAAAGCCCTCACCATATCTACCAGAATTATTCATCTAAAAGACCACATGTATATATGAATGTGGGAAATTTTCTCTAAAATGGAAAAATTAAACAATTCCCGATCTCTCCATCTTTCCTTGTAAGTCACCCTTTTCAGACTGCTGGTTATTCTCAGTATCTGAATCTTTTTCTAATGAGCCAATGTCTTCTGTGAACTGGTGAGGCTTCAACAACTCCAAAAGATTCAGACAAGTTACTCCACATATCTCATGGATTAGACTTTTTTTAGAGTCAGAATTTATGTTCACCTTTTTCACCTCTGGTTCATGTCTGGCTGTCTGCCCTCTGTTCCAGCTCTTCCCAACCCAGGATCATTTAGTT
Organism: Strix aluco; assembly: GCF_031877795.1. Lineage (NCBI taxonomy): Eukaryota > Metazoa > Chordata > Aves > Strigiformes > Strigidae > Strix > Strix aluco. Next base: position 90,258,181 of record NC_133933.1, read on the forward strand.
CATTACTCTTGCCTAGGTGGAAGAACTTGCACCTGCCTTCAGTGGAGTGAAACCTGTGTGTCACAGTCACTTTGAGTTTGAAATCTGTTCCTCAATCTGCTTACAGCCAGACGGAGCCTGGTGTTGCTCTCTGTAGATGTCATTAGCAAGCTCTTGATTCCATTTTCCAGGCTGCTAGTGGAAATACTGTATTATTCAGGACCTACTGGACCTAAACAGATGCATTTGCTACATCCTTCTGTTTTAGGAGTGAGTCATTGATAATCATGCTCTTAGTAAAGGTTTCTGCTCAGTTTTCTGTTTCTGTTATCTAATCCATGATTTCAGTCAGCTTGTGAGGTGTCTTGTAAAGCAGTGTCAAAAGCCTTACTGAAGTTAAAATACATATATTTACTGCTTCTCCTCTATCTACAAGGCCTGTTACTCTCTCCTGAAAGGAGAGAATTTTGACACGATTTATTCTTGAAAAATGGATTTTGAATATAGTTTGTTATGTTTTCATCTAAGCTCTTTTCTCTTTTTAATAATTTTTTCCCCTGTTTTCTGAAGAATTAAAATTAAGCTGCTTAGGTCTTTAATATCTTGGCCTTTCCTTTTCTCCATTTTTAAGGTAAGACTATATTTCTCCTTTTCCTTTCTTCCAGAACCTCATCCACTGCCTATGTGAAATTCACTCAGAGTGAATTTCATTGATTATAAAACATTCAAAATTTGAATTTTTCACTTGTTCCTCACATCATCACTTGTTTTCAGAGCTATTTATAGGTGTGTAGAATTCTCCTCTTGCCTTTTTTATTCTTCTCTCTGTCTTTTGTGCCAACAGTTTATTTATTCCCCACAAATCAAGTTCTAGCTATAGAACTGTAAACAAAAATTAGGGCATAAATCTGAGCCACTCCTTACTACATCAGAGTTGATCCCAATTCCACAGGACAGGAGAAGTGGCAAAGCTAGGATGTGTAATTTAAAAAGTACTCATATACAGTCTACAGAAAAATACCTTAATGCTCCAGAAATTTAAAAAAAAAAAAAATAATCATAATTGCTATAACCTGCAAAATTCTGCTCTATTAATGGACTGGCAACACTTCTATCAAGACTATAAAAAGTTTCTCATTCTTACATATTCTTAGCTTATAGGTTTGCTAAAAGTCAGCTGTTTAAGATGAAATTTGGACATAACTTCAAGCTTTAAAAATTATTTTTCATTTTTCCCAAACTAATCATATTAGTCTTAATTCCAGCCTAGAGAGTTATAATGTATTTAGCCATATAAAAACTTCCTAGCAAATTTTGATGCTGATAGAACACTCAAACTTGAAATTTAGACAGGTATATTCTTAGGGTCATGGATATGCCTTTTGCCATCCATCTGAAAATGTCTCCTATTTACAAAGTAATATCTTAGCATTCTCATATGCTCAGTAGAGATTTCTTCAGTTTTTGGTTTTCCATTTCCACTGATTTTTTTCTTCACTGGAACATGCACAGGACTTTAAGGACCAGTCTATGAATCCTCATAGGCGACAGTTGTTCTATTGCGCCTCCTACAAGTACTGGTCTGACTTGATATTTCTTTAATATCACAGAGATGTTAGGAAAGGCCCTTCTTATCCTAGGCTTCAAAGAGAAAGCAGGTTTTTTCTTGCAGTTTTCTTGAAAATTTGAGTTGGGGCTGGGTACTGAAATAATTTTTGTTTAAAAATCCATTTTAATTCCTATACCTTTTCTACAGATATTTGTCTATACAGTGGTTCCTTACTCTCTCTTCTGCTCAGTCATATCTAAAGAAAAAACTTTGCACATGTTCTCCTTAGATAACATCACATTTTCAGAAGTGATTCATCTATCACATTGTAGGCATCTTCTTTGGGATGAAAAGAACCACACCCAATAGAAATCTTTTTCATCACGTCTCTTCTGTGACCATAAAAGAACCTATAGTCCAGACATCTGTAGCTAGATGTCTCACTCCCTGAGGAGCTAGTTATGAAAAAAAAATTAAAATATGAAACTCATATTTTAATTGGATAGACAAAGGCATATAGAAATAAGATAGTAAAAATATTTATTTGTCTTATTTAGCATAAATTAAAATTTTACTTACCAGTGGCAGGCCTTACTCTTAAGAAAAAAAAGCTTATGTGAAGGTCAGAGAGGAAACCAGTTTCAAACAGCTTTAACAGTGAGACCCTTATTTTTCTGAATGTGCCACAGGTTGGATTTTTTTTGTTATATTTCTAATAGTGCCATTGTATTTATCATTAACATTTTGAAGGTATGGTAAGGTTAGTCAATGCTTTAAAAAAGCATTAATAGTTGGGAATTCTTTGCTAGCACTTCAGAATTCTTTATATCTAAGTATCACATTGCATGCAGCCAAATGTGTTAGTGAAAAAATATAGTCAGAATTCAAGTGAATAAATGAATAATTGCTTTTACAGAATAAAAGTAGTTTCTTACTCTGCAGACATTGGTTTTGATAAATACAGCTGCCACCTAGGATAAAACCAATATTGCCTTTCAATGTGTGGCCTTATTAAATGGAGATCTCGCTATAGGTCTTACTATAGCATGTGGGATATATTTGATTAGTTTCCAGAATCACTTAGGGTGCATTGGTTTTCTTTTCTTTAGAGGTGTGGTCTGGGAGTTCTTTTTTCCCCAATGACCTACTGATTTAAAATGGCTATGTGACATACATTGTTTATTAACATTTCATATCTTCATTGATAAGGGAGATAAATATCTCCCTATGCTAGTAATTGCCTCTGGAGTTCAATGCCTTCAAGATGAAAGAGTCGAATACACTACTGACTGATCAGATTAGAAGTTCTTTTAAGGATATTGGATTAGTAGGGATCCCTAAATTATATAGACCTAAGGGTAGTTCTACAAGGGGACTTCATGCTAGTCTTTGCAATGGAGGCCTCTGGGTTTTCAGCACTCAAGGTGGCATCCAGACTATGCACTAGATGTTTTTGTTACTTGGCTGTTGCCTGAAGAAAGTTTGGTGCCTTACACTAGGGATCATAAGAATCAGCGCAGTGAGGAGCTCACTAGGAGCTCCTGAAAGCTGGCTAGTCCAAAAGGCTGAAAAGGAGTGCCTGGTTTCATTACTTAGGGCAAAGGAGAACCTTCCTTTGCTGACTCTATTGACCATAGTCCAAAATCTTCCCCAGTGGAGTTCCTCCCTCACTTCTTTTAAACCTGGAGAAGTAGGATGTGACTGCTTCTTTTGTATAATTAATGACTGAATAGCAACAACAAATACCCTGAACATGGGAGACCTGAGTTTGATCTCTCCCTCTGCCTACAAATTTTCAAATCCACTTACCCCATCTTCCTGAAAAGTGTTCTAGTTGCCAGACCATTAGTCTCAGATGTCTTATGAAGGGATCACATTCTGTGTACTATGTGATCTCCTGGTAAAGAGCAGAAAGCACGGCAGGAGAAAAGCAGCTCCCTAGGCCACAGGAGGGGCTAGTGCACAGCTAGCAGGACAGGGACAGCTGGCTCCTAGCTGAGGTCTGGCTACCTACCAGAATAGGTGATACAGCCACCAAATTTTGAAACACAGTCAATATTTGGGTGTTATGGGAGAAGGCTGCAAGATCAGCTACCGCAATAGTTCTCTTAACAACAGAGTGTGCTGCTTCTTGTTTAGCAGAGAGATAGCCAACTGTTGTCTGCTGTTCTGTTTATATGTCTGTTTTCCTCTTTCTTCACTCCCTTCAACATCGTACTGTTTCATTAAGCCAGTTGATACATCATTTGAGAGCAGAGAAGTACAGCTCACTGAGCACCCAGACAGTTTAATTTAATTTTCTCAGGTTTTTAGATGGGGACCAAATTTGATATGACCCCTTGAAATTGAACCCAGCCCTTGCTGTTGCTAATCAAATCCTGGCAGACTGTTACATCAGTGAGAAGAGTTTTAAATTGTAGTAACATTAGTTTGTAGAAAAGTTTATTTTGTTAGAGCTGATGTGATAATGAACCTTCTCTTTATCCATTTCAGCAGATAGAAAACTTGATCTTGGATATAAACAGCTTTGTAGTGAGGAACAAAAAATGAGTCTACTTTATTTATTTATAGCAAAGTAATTTCGGTACAAGAAGGGCAGAACATGACTTTCAGATGTTAGGATTTTGCCTAGATTCTCCAATTTTCATTTGTTTTATTTTGTTTATTTAGTGCTATTTTACACTTGAAAAATTAGAATTTCTTTTTCTCTTACCCAGGTACTGTTATCTGTTTCTGTGTGGAAAAGCCTTCATCTTCAGTTCAATCATTTGGATAAAAAGGTCATGAGCTATCCCTTATGACTTTTTCTCAGCACTCTGCTGCATTCATCAGGGTGTGCATAACTTTGACTGCAATGAATATAATGTACACACTTTACAGGAAAGCAGGGTTCAGCTCTCTAGTAAGGCAGAACTTGTGCTGAAGATAAAAACAAGTTGATACACAATTAAAAGAACTGTACGCTTCAAACAGGGATCATTTCTTACTTTCAAATGCATATATTTAACCCATGGAATTGATATTTCACCAAATCACAGCCATTATATATATATTATCGATAACAGTTTAACAGATACAATTTTTTGAAATATCCTTTATTGATTTTAATGATGTAAAATGTGTAGCTTTGTGAGTTGAGTCGATATAACATTCATTAGTGTTCCAGTATAAGCCTGGGAAAGTAAAAAATTTTGCACTGCCTTTCCAAATTGTTCTCTGTTCTTTCACCTTTTCTCTACTGGCAAATGTACTTTAAGGGTTTCATTTTTCTCTGAACTATGAATCTGCTGCCCAAGGCAAGAACCAATAGATGTGTCATCAAATCCAGTATAGCAAGTCTTATTTTCTTTGATAATGTCAACTTTGATCTGCCCAAGAAACTTATTCTGGGAAATGTTCCCTGTGATTCTCACTGGAGCTTAAATTGATTAAACCAAAAACAGAAACAGAAAAATGCTTTGCATTGATTTGCTATTTACAGTCCTGAGAATTACAATATCAGGCATTGTTCAAAGTTGACTATATACAGCATAGCTCAGTGGAGAAAATATACTACAACCAGGATTTAATATATACTTCAGTTAAGCTCAACCCAGAAGCTCTTTGAACAGAAAACCTCAAGAACTTGTTCTGCAAAAAATTTCAGTGTTTCTTTAGAAGATGACTCCATATTAGTGATGATCCAATATTAATGGCAGAATTAATGACACAACTCAGTAGCATCAGGGGTTTTCTATCTCAGAGCTCTATTTCTGTTTCCAGAGATTTCCAGTAGCAAATCTTGCTGTTTCTATTATTTTATTTATTTTCTGTTTGTTTTTAAACATGTTTCACTGAAAATAAAAGACAAAGATAATTTTATATTAAAATGTATTAAAGAATGTAGTCTAACTCCACATACATGAGGAAAAAGAATAACCAGGACAGTGTCAACTACTTTGACAGTTCTCTTTTGTTTTAAGCTCTCTGTCACTATTCTTATGAGTCATATTACCACTTTATGAACAGTGCACTCCATTCATATATTTGTCCCACTAAAACAATTTGATACTGTACTAACTTAAAGTTAAACGCAAACAATAAAAATATCTTCATCTACTAATGAAGTATGGTTACCTCAATAAATTACCATCTGTTATCAAAAATTTGGGTTTATTAACACTTCAGTAATGGAAATAGAGAAAACATTAGCCTCCAAGCATGTTTGAAAGGTACCATTCCTCAAGACTACTAGACTTAAAATTAGTGAGAAACTTCTATAACATTGAGCCCTGTCTCTGGATAGCAGGAAAGCCTTAATGAGCTCCAAATGGGTCTATACATACGGCAGAAAATAAGGTGGAAAGGACAAAGAAGGATGTGGTACACAACTTCCAGATTCTGTAGCAGCCATTTCCATCTGAACCTGCTTTTACTATGAAGAAATTTGAGTGTTAGACATTTGGCCCACTATTTCAGTGTTCCTATTTTGCAAATTATGCATCAAATTAAGGACTGTTTTTTTAATTCATAAAAAATCTTTTCTCAAAGCAGAAAGAAAAACTATAGATTTAAATGTTCTAATTGTTTAAAAAATGTGTTTTGGTGTAATGTTTCGTAAAATGTTGATGCGGGGAAAAAAATCTGAAAACATTCACCTTTACTTTTCCTACAATTTTATCTTTTTTGATGACCAAAGGTCATCTTTATTACATCTATTAACATTGAAGACATTCTGCAGGCCTTTCAGAATTATACATCTGAAATCTGTGGCAGAGCAAGGACAGAATTATAATTTCCAAAAGAAAAAAATTCATAAATAACTATATTTTAATTTTTTGTAATATCAAACAGTAAAAGAAAGGAAATTAGTTTTTGATTAGAAAACATATTCTGGAAAGCCAGAAGAAAAATGTTAATAGTAAGCAATATATTTGTTTATCTAAAACAGATCATTTTGAGGTTTTAGCTTATATTTTTTCTTTAATGTAACAAAAGATAAAGTAATTTAATCGAATTTTTTAATTATGAAGTATAATGAAAAATTACAGCACTTTCAGAAAGCTTTAAACTAGTTTTCAGAAAGGTCTTTAAAAAGCCTCAAGTGAAACAATTTTGCAACTGACAGAAATTATTAAATTCTTTAACTCCAAAAGAGAAAAAAAAAGGAATATTTGCAATGACACTTCAGAATGAAAGTCTATTTTGTTGTTGTTCTAAAAATGATCACACATCATCTCTTCAAAAGACTTGTGCCTTACTAATTTCAGATGTAATTCTTGTAATGATTTTGTTCAGCAGCATAGAAACAGTGATGGGTCTCATCTGAAATTTATGAAATGAGGTGATATTACCAGTGATCTGCTGTGGGTTGCCCCCTGTATTTACTTAACATGTTAGGGTTTGCTACCAATTCATACACTGCAACTGCACTGCAACTGTGTCTCTCAAATGACTTTCTGATTAAGAAAAGAAACTAACAATAGGTCTAGACTGCACGTGAAGCGCCATAGCTACAGGACCATTCCCACAACTAATGCCTCCAGATGAGGCTACCACTCTTCTTGCCTGAGATGTCAAAAACCTCCACGGAGTGTGATTAGATTGCGGGACAAGCCAGACTGTGGGTCTTGGTACACTTTGGGTGGATTACTGGTTTTACATGACTAGTTTAGACTCTCAAGTGCCTCTGTGAGATTTCTGTTGTGCCTTAACAGACTTAGGCTGACATCCGAGTTTTCCACAGTGGAACTGAGGGGTACATTTGAAAAACCAGGTGCCAGCCCACTGGGAGGTGGCCAGCATTGGAAACTGTCACATGCACACACACACATGCACAAACACACACACCCATGACTGTGACTGCTATTTCCCAGCTGAAACTGATAGCTGGTTGTGTGAACACTTCCCTCCCACACCATATTCCTGGTGGTGTCTGTGTTTGATTTCCTGCCAGCAAAGCAGAAGGTGAGAGACAGTCACGTCGGCAGGCTCCAGTGCTCTCTGTAGTCTGGTGGTGTCCTGCTATTTGCAACCTCCTATGCTTTTCCTCACTCACAGTTCAGTGGTTAGCAACCTAGTTAATAACATCTCTCGTCTGAGAACAAACCATTTCACTTTAGAATGGCATGGATCACGGGAGAAGCCTCACACCAAACCTCATCAAGGGAGATGGTAACTTTCTTTCTCTGGTGACAGGAGAGCTGACAGTGGCTAGGGTCCCACCTGAACACATTTAAGCTATTTGCCTTAGTCAGGCACTATGCATCCAGGCCTGCAACAAGCTTTCAATTTGTGCTGAGAATGCACGGTATTTTTCTTCAGAACAGAAAAAGAGAGGTTTCTGCTGCAGACAGTTACATGTCTCCTCTTTGCTACTGAAGTTGTAGAAACTCATGTCTATTTTATAAATAAATTCTGACAAGAGGTTGTCCCCCTACCATTTTTTGCTCCAGTCAGAAAACTGATCTATAATAGTATCCACAACCGCTCCATGTTAATTGCATGTGTAGAGCATTGCACGTTTATTCATTCATTTTTTTGTATAGTAGCCAGAAATTCTGCTCAACTGGAAAATATATTAAAGCCATTCTATGACACCATAGTGGGATATGGAGTTTGTGCAACCTCATTTTTCAATCAAAGTGAATTAAGACTAGAACTTTCAGCCTGCTTAAAATGCATGGAAATTGTGAATATTTTATTTCCTGTCCATGCAACATATGTTCAACAAAGTGTTTTAGATCTCAGATCAAATTATTTGAACGAGATTGGAGATCAATTGCCCTTGTTTCATAAGACAAACACAGGACTGTTTTTCACAGCTCTCTAAAAAAGACTATGTGAATGGCAAACCAGCTGCACAAAAATGATGAGCAACAGAAGTTATCAGAAATTTTGAAATCCAGAACTTAATTACAACTCAGACCTTATAATGTTGAAAAATTACTTTTAGTGCTATAAAGGAATGGAAAAATAATTTAACTTGCACTAGTAGAGTGACTTCTTATGTTCAGAAATACTTTATTTCTGTACAAAATTACAGCACACAATCTTCAGCTAATAAAGTAGCCCAGTGTGCCAGCAGGGGGATACATATACTAAAAGACAGCATCCATACATCATCAGTAATTTGATATTAATTCTTTTCAAGTTCCAAATCTGTCCTGTTTACAGTTTTTAAGCATCTCTGCTAGAAAAACAAAGCAGTGTTTTCAGGTTTGGTTTACAATTGGTTTTTATATAAACTGATTTTTTAAATAGGATTATGGTACTGGACTGATGCTTGCACTAAAAATATATTCCACAACTTGTTCTGAAAAAGGACTTAAATGTTTCTTTAATTGGATTGAAAAAATTTTTGTTGTCTGTAACACAGAGAAGACTGTGTTCCTTTCTTTCACGGACAGTGAAAATAGAAGATGTTTAGTTAGTATTGGAGAAGAGTTACAAATAGTGATTTATTAATTTAGAAATCAAAATTATTTTAACCAAAAACTCGGGTCAGATCATCAGTTAGTCTGAATTTTCAAAGTTTCACTGACTGCAAGAATCTTGCCAGACCTCTAGTACCTATGACCACTGCAGTAAATACACATTTTTTGAAATGGACGCGGCACAGGGGATGCAGCACAGGGTGATGTTTTACTTCTTAAATTTCCTCACAGTTTTCAGAATGACATTAATATAATTCAAGCTCTTATTAGAACTGATCTATCGTATGGCTTCTTGTATTGAATTGTTCAATAACATTGAAACATTAAGGGCTAAATCTGATGGCAGATGGCATTGTTTCAAACTATTCTTGCCTAACTATTACCAGGTTGGTGCCAGTGCCTTGACACTTACACCAGGCTTCAGTGAGAAGGCTTTCAAAGCACAGTTTGAATTTCACCGAATCACAGAATCATCTAGGTTGGAAAAGATCACCTAATCCAACCATTAACCTAACACTGACAGATCCCAACTACACCATATCCCTCAGCACTATGTCAACCTGACTCTTAAACACCTCCAGGGATGGGGACTCCACCATCTCCCTGGGCAGCCCATTCCAACACCTAACAAGTTCTGTAAAGAAATGCTTCCTAATATCTAGTCTAAACCTTCCATGGCACAACTTGAGGCCATTCTCTCTTGTCCTATCGCTTGTTACTTGGTTAAAGAGACTCATCCCCAGCTCTCTGCAACCTCCTTTCAGGTAGCTGTAGAGGGCGATGAGGTCTCCCCTCAGCCTCCTCTTCTCCAGACTAAACAACCCCAGTTCCTTCAGCCGCTCCTCATAAAACATGTGCTCCAGACCCTTCACCAGCTTCATTGCCCTTCTTTGGAGATGCTCGAGTAATTAGAAAATTTCTAAGATGATTTCTTAGAAGATAATGCAAATTAACTATTTTGTCTTTCACACATTCTGAAATGTTTGTGTGTGGTAATTTTCTTGGTATAAAAGAAGTTTAAGAAGGAATGCGAAACTCTGTTTGCATTACCAGTAAAGACTGGTTCCTTCAGAGAATTGGCAAGACTATTTCAGAAGAACACAAGACTGGTCACACCAAGAAACCATCTTCACAACATCCGTATTATTTCTGATAGTAGTCAACAGTAGATGCTTAGGAAAGACTATACAAGAATTACAAGGATTATGGTGAATGTTCTCCAGAATATTGTGCCAGCCTCCGGCAATTTCACTACTCAGGAATTTCCTCAGCTAGAGGGGAGGTGTTCCTCAGCTCATGATAACATAATTTTATTTTTCTGAGGACCTTGTTTTTGATCACATAAAAGGTTTTGGCATCCACATACCCTATGGCAAGAAACTTTAAAGTTGAACTGCGTGGTGTGTGAAGAAATTGGGGACCCCAGAGCTGGACACAGTACTCCGGGTAGGGTCTCACAAGAGTGGAGTAGAGGGGGAGAATCACCTCCCTCAACCTGCTAGCCACATTTGATGCAACTCAGAATGCAGTTGGCTTTCTTGGCTGTGAGTGCACATTGCTGGCTGCTAAAGATGCTATAAAAGGAAAAGTTTCTATCTCAGAAACTTGTTTGATTTTATTACATACATATACACAATATATTCACATATCTGACCTATTGATTATTTTAACACTCATCCAGCTTCCCACTTCTATTTCTTTTAAATATCCACAGATGTCACAAGTACAAAATAAAGACATAAAAATAATGTTCCATGTTTCAGACGAATCTAAGACTGTGAAAGAGGTGCTCTTCATATCATTACCAGTCTTGGACATTTATTCTACAGTTTCACAGATTTACTAAGAAGTTACATCTGGGTTAATTTTTCCTGTGTGTGACATCTCATTTCTATGGCTCAGAGCTTATGTGTAGAGATTATCAAATGTCAAATGCAAATGTAAAACGGATCCACACTGTACAAAATAGTCTCTTACTGATATTGAGCTGACTATTCCCTTTAAATGTTAATGAAACTGTTGTAATTACTGAAATACCAAAACAGCCTAAGAGCTGGAGATCACAGCTGTAGCCTATTACTCATACATTACTGGCACAGGCACTATCTTGGCAGAAAGAGTTGTACAAGAACTTGTTCATCATGCTTCCTTTTTAAGTAAGGGATGGAGACCAAGTCCAAATAGCACAGAAAGAAAAGTGAGGCACTTCCTTGTTCTACTAAAGAGGTAAAAACATTACTCCCAACCAGGCTTCCTATCTCCCCGTCTCCTCCCCATTTTTTTTGAGACATGGAATCCAGATTATATCATAAAAGCTATTGAACATACAGTAAAAGAAAATAAGCCTTTCTAAAACTTTTTTTTTAAATAAACATCCTCTTATTACATTTTAATCTGAAATTTATAATCATGCTTGTTTTTTCTTTTGTTTTTTCTTCTGTTTTTTCTTTTTCTTTTTTTAAACAGGAAAACACTATGTTCAAAAGCAGAGAGGCAGTATAGGAGGAAAGTGAGTTAAATAATGGGAGGGGGGGAGGTGGGGCACCGTTGCATTTTTTCTGTGATATTTTTTCAGCCAGCAAGCCTGTGGCACAGATGCAGTGAAAAGGAAAATAGAGTACTTGAATGGGGGTAAGTAACCTCAAGACAAAAAATGTCTAAGGGCTATGCAAGCATAACTAGGCAGTAAAGAACCAGTGATATCTATACTAAAGAAGACTGGTGACACCTTGATTCTTTGATCTGTGAACTGTGTGACAGGCTTGCAAACGGATAGTTTATTATCTGGGAGGTGAATAGCAAAGTCCTACAGCGTTTCACAGGGTTAATAATATGTATAAAACAGCCATTTAGATGTGCGCCAGGAACAGAGCATGGGAGGAGTTTGCTTCAGCATGCAAGGAAGTAGTACGTGCGTCTGTGTCTATACGTATGTCTATGTGTATGTGCTTGTGTGGAGCACTGCGCGGAACCCAGCTGGTCACAACAACAGCAACTGAGAAGATTCATACAGAAGCTGACCATGGAATTGCCAAATCCTCTTAATTTACCTTCTGATGACATCGAAGGTGGCCCAAGCCCGATCAGGACCTTGTTCTTATTTTCGCGGAGGATTGCTATCGTTACACTCCATTTAAATTCAGGAATAAGCATCTCATGACGCCATGCTCCACTGCATCGGAACTGTATGAGCAAGGCGGTCTTGCAGAGACAGGGAGAGACAGAGAGGGAGAGACTTCCCAGGCTGAGAAGAGAAAGAGACACTATCTGGTTTTGTTGTCTGTGGGTTGATTTTTTTTTTTAAAGAAATCTGCAGCTCAAAGGTATTGGAGTAATATTTCTGTAAGATTTGTCTCAATAGCAATAAATTTATTTGTATCAACAGAGAGCCAGAACAACAATGTTCATGTTACCTGACATTATATGAGCTTAGTCATCCAAGGCAAATAACTCATCTTTGAAAGGAGGTTGCATCCCACCTAAGCTTATTTAAGTGGGCAGTCTTTCCTCAGGTGCAGACACTTGATTTCTTTTCTTTCAATCATTTTTGAAAGTATGTTTGGCATGCAATGTACTATTGATGTGTGGTATTTTTATTTAGTTACTTTTTCTGGTTTTTTAAAAGGTCTGTTTCTTACACACAAATAAATGTGAAACTGCAAACCAGTAATTATTGATTCAGGGATAGCAAAGCCCTTTGAAATAATGTTAGTATGTGATGAGTACAGGGAGACTACCTGGATTTTTCCATCATCATTACTCTACATCCATGTAACCACGGAACAGTCAAAAGCCAGTCATGGTAATATTCAGAAATAAAAGTGACAAAAATGTTGCTCAGATAAATGGACATTAGCATGACAAAGCATTAGGGATTTGTTTTTTTCAAATTATATTATTCTTGAAGCAAAAAAGAGTTAATTGAAGTGAAGAGTTACAACTGGATACAAAGATATTTTGTAAAGACAAATACATTTACCATGGAAATCAAGAGAAAAAAGATCTTGTACCTTAGCTGCATGAAAATAAAACTATGAGATACCCAAATTTACATTACTGAAAATAATTCAGTGATTAAAAATCTGAAATAACAGAAAAAGTAGAACAATGACTTTGCTTGCCTGATATGGTAATTGGGTAATAAGATATATTTTACTGCAAATCAATTTCCTCATTCCACTTCGGAAGTACAATATAGCTCTGGCAAAGTAGCATCTTTACGATCCTATGGATTGACATCACAAAGCCGTAGTCTTCTTTTGAAATCTATGGAACTGTGATAAATCTTCATGGCTCTGTATTCTAAAAGAAAAAAAGGATTAAAGAAAGATTTTCAAGAGTGGCATATTACCTCCTCTACACTATTTGGATATAAAAGAATTGCATTATAGTGGGCTAGCAGTTATCAGTTTCCTTGGGATTAATTATTAAATAGAATTTATAGCAACAGGAAAATATGTTTCAGTATAAAGATTTAAACAATGGAAAACTGTTTAAACCGCTGGGTTTAAAGATGGAATTATAGGCTATGAGTATAACAGTATGCATAGAAAATATATCCTATAAGATATACATTTTCTAAATTGTATCCTGCATCGTCACCAGAGAGAATCATAGAAAAACAGCCACCCTAATAGAACTATCTTCATTTCGTGCTAAATAATGTCAAATGACTTATAAAAGACAGCAACTGTCATTCACAGGTGCAGATCATGGTTTATCTGGCTGAGTTGCCATTTCAAAGAACAGGGTCTATGATTAGTACTGCTTTCCTTACAGCTCCAGGAATCTTCATTTGGATTCTCACCTAGGAAATTTTGGAATAAGTCATCTCTGGGAACAACAGAAGAAAATAAGACACAACTAGGGACAGAGGCTGCTTGATGCAAAACTGTAAGTGTGTTTTGGGTTTCAAGGATTGGTGAAAGAATATTTGTGTTGTTTCTGTGATAAAATTGGGCAGGTCAGGGGTTCTCACTTGCTTGTTCTCTTGTTTTTCACAATAACAGGAAAATATTTCATACATGCAGGTTTTTGGGATCATTCTACAAAGGGACAGAAACTACATGATTTCTGTGGATATGAATGTTGATACCCATCATGTCATCTGGCAATGAGTTCTCCTACTCATTTGATTTCCAAAGTCCAGTTCAGCAACTTATGGGGTCCTTACATATTCTTCGACCCCTAAGCTGAACACAATTTTCTGTCTCCAGGTTTATTAAAAGTTAAAACTCACAATGAAGAAATAGGTTCATCATCATTATGAATATTTTAAATCTAGCCTTTCTTCATATTCTAGTCCAGTTTAGCTTTGTAGAAGGTTGTGTTTAATGTGTTCTCAGTAACAAAAATCTGATTAAATGCTTTGATTAAACTACTAAGGCAAGAGTTTTTTGTTTTGTTTTCTGTTGTTTCTTTTTGTTTTTTTTTTTTTTTCAGAATTCATATTTTAGTCTAATTCTCATTTGGTACAAAGAGTGGATGCCAGGAGCTATCATCCTCCCTTTTTTATTAGTGTATCAGAGACTAAAATTTCAAGCAGAGACGACAAGTTATTCATGGTAACCCCAAATATCTTTCCATAGCTGAATACACTGGCTCCATTACCAAACGATAATTTATAACTTCAGAAGTAGGCTAAAGTTAATCCAAATTTAAGGATGACAGGGCTCAATAAAGCCACATCAAAGTTGTATGCCAAATTCCTTTAGAAAGTCATTGAAAGTTAACATGAATTTTTATGAGGTACCATTGCTCCCATAAAAAAATAAACTAACAAATATGAAGAAGAATTTAATTACCACATGTAAATATGCATGGAGGTATAATGATTACAATGCATTGATTATAATATGTTTAATTTAACTTTCTATTATTACTGTCCCATATAAAAAAACTTGAAAATGAAAGTATATGTCACGAAGAACACAGTTGTCAAAGATTCAGCTGTAACAGTTTTAAGATATTTTAAATAATCACATAAGCTTGCTGTTTCTTTCAGGTCTAGGCTTACAAATAGAGGGTCATGTAACAAATTATCCTCTCACACAAGACTTCACTCTTGTTTTTCTTCCTAAATTGGTGACATCAAACCCAGAAAAAAAGGTTTACAGGGAGTGCAAAGGATTTCAAATAGGTGTGAAGAAAATGTCTGAAGAGACCTAGTTTTGTCAGGCCATGGAAATGAACAAATCTAAAAGTCAAAACCACCCTCATATACTCAATATTAACGCTCTGGTTCTTGATTATGTTTGTGAACTATCCACACATAGGAGAAAGTTGAGGTTTTTACCCAGATAGTCAGTTTGTTCCAGTCCACATCTTTATTTCAGCTGCAGAAACCTATTATTAGCTCAAACAGCAACTTCCCCAGTTGAAAACACATGTAACATTTTAGTAAGCTAGATTTATGTCAGGTAGGTCATGAACCTTTATTGTATTCCTGTGGTAAATAACATAAATGAGGACAAAAGCTGTTGACTGCTTGTAGTGAACTGGCTCCCCTATTTCAGTTTGAAGACTGTTTAAATTAAGCAAAAAGAAGAAACCTTGCATAAAGCTGTAGAAGCCACAACAAATTGATTTTTTCCACTGCTTTTGTTACCTCATGGAATTTCCACAACATGAGAGCCAAACATAATTCCAGTTGAGAATTTTCCATCTACTTTAAGGAGAAATAATACACTTACCACAAAATATCTTCCACATCGCCAAAGTCTAAAAAATTAACTGGGTAAACACTTTGCTAAAGAGACAAAATAAATATTTTTCTGCTTATATATTTTTGTCATTTGAAGTAGCATTTTGCTATCTTCCAACTCACTGAGTAGGCAGTTTATATAGAGTTCACTTGAACAGATTGCACTTCTCAAAGGATTACCTGTTTCATACCTGAAAGTATTACACAAAGGCTTATAATTAAGGGCATGATTTGTGAAACTAGGCCAGCAAAAAGCTTTTAAATCCCTGGCATCTGGGAGCTTGTGTGTCATACTTCCTTCAGTAGTGTGGGCAATATCTCCTATCTATGTTTCCTTCTTGGACTTTCTTAGATTATTTAGAGCTATGTCAGGTGTCTAGGTCTTGCTTTGCTATGTGCAATACAGCCATATTCTCAGGACATATCTAGATTGCAATCAGAAGTGTGACACCTACATACATAAGTACACCTGTGTAGGTTTTCCCTAGCTGACTCAAACACCAAGAGAAATGCTGCAGAATTTCAGAAGTTTCTGTATTTGTTCTCCTGAGCCACTGGGTATTTAAGTGAGTCACCCAGCTTTTTTCCCTACTACTTATATTTGACTTAGAATGGCTGAATGTATGTGGATTTTGAACATATATGCTGTAGTTGCACTTACACTTTTCATATAGCTCTAACCTGAGTTAAACGTTCAGTAGAAATATGCACCTCTGACTGTCAGTTCATCCCATCCTGAAATATAAGAGACAAAGAATAAAACACCATCTGCAAGGGTTTTTTCCCCCAGTGACTATGAGGTGAAGATGATTAGCATAGACGATTAGCTTAGACCAGCTGTCTTACTTCCAGTTGCATAGTTAGATAAGGTGATTTTCATCCTGAATGATTAGTTTATTTCTTTGCTGAGCTGAGTATTGAAGGTGGTAAGGCTATTTAGAGGCATTCTCAGTTCCACTAGACAGGTGGGGATAGTCTTGCTTTCATCACCAGTGTCCCCAGCTTCTCAACGTCTCAAGCAGAGCCATGACTTGCGTTCATGCATCCAACACCAAAAAAAAAAAGTTTGTTTCCATCTGGATCAGTTCCTTCCTCTGGTCATACACTTGTACTTCTATAAAGTAAAAGGATTGAGCAAATTTAGGAGGACATGAGGAAAAGCAGGTTTACTTCTGTTTACAACTACACAGATGTATGCTAGAACAAAGTGACTGTAAAACATGGTCTCAGAAATACTCTTCATTGGTATTCCCTCTTGGCTGATTTAAGTGTTCCAGCAGTAAGTATGCTGTTTTCTGTGAATGCCAGCCAAGGAGCCTGGTTCTCCTCCATTTAATACCGAGGAAACTTTAGCGCTGTAAATCAGGATTTGAATTCCAAGTCCAGAGAAGGAGCCTGGCTTTTGGGCACTGCATCACTGAGCATCATGATTCCATGGCACATTTTTTGAACCCGAACCCTGCAGCAACCACACCTTTCCTCCTGAGTTGTTGCTGATGTGGGATTGGATCCAGCTTTGGCACACTTGTGTGGCTAAACTTCACAACAGAGGATACCATGACATCACTGTTCCCAGTTTTATATTGTTTAAATGAAGATCCAGATGCTAATTTCCTCTTGGCAACAAAATCCTTTGAAAGAGCCTTCTGGACTTCAAAGCAGTTCCTCTGAGCACTCCCACAACTGCATATGAACATTCCCCACTAGACTACCACCTCTCCATGTCAGCTCTTTGGATGGCAGTTTCACTTTTTAAGGAGGGACAGTTAGGCACCAATTCAGAAAGGTACCCTGAGTGCAGAAAGACATCAAGATTGTACAAAGAAATTTATTTGTCCGATCATTCACCACCACCCCCAAGCACACATAAACCATCCAAAAATAGAACAAAAATTTGATAGAACAGGGAATTCTGTTGTAGAAATTTTTTTTTTTCTTTCCCCCATCCCCTTCCCCTGGGAAAGTGTTTCTGCAATAAGGAGGCATATATTCTCTTTCTTTCTTTGGAGTGACATGATGTTCCAAAAAATGAAAATTCTGGAACATTTTCAGTGTGTGATTTTATTTAGCACATTCTCATTTTAAACAAATCTGCTAATTTTTTGTCATGAAAAATATTATTTTGTCTTAGGTAGTCAGGTATGACAGCCACCCCCAGCCATAACAATTATTTTTCACTATTTACAGAAGCTATTTTAAAAAGTAACTTGTAATTAGATCAGTGAAGCAGTTTAATAGACTAAGCATATATTGAATGAACGAGCAGAAATGTTTAATCTGGAATGATTTACAGGGAGACCCACATTTAATTTCTGCTTCCAATGCAATGGTCCATAGTCTTAATCTTTGTGCTTGCATATGTCAAAATAACAGAAGTTAGTCTTTAAAATTAATAGAAAAGCACAAAAATCTATATTCTTTCTCTGAATGTTCTTACATACGCTTGCAGGTGTCTTATATGTGTGCACGTTTATGCATGTGTTATGTGTACATGTGGCAATGAATATAAATGTTTCTGATGGTGGAATTTTACAAGGAATGTGACCCATATACACAAAAATGTTGATTATGTGTATGTTTGTTAGCATTCATTTGTATGAGCTGCAACGCATGAATCAAAGCACCTTAATCTACAAAGATATTCCACACAACACAGTTTGGTTGCCATAGCATTTATCATGCAAAGTCTAGTCCCAGTTCATTGCTGAATTAAATAATACATCTCCAGGCAGCTATATATACAGCACAAATTCTGTAATATATTCTGTAGCAGAGAACCCATGTCAATATAGCAGCCATTCCCACCCCAGCCACCATGGATTTTTTTTAATGTATTCAGTCATGTCTGGGATGCAGAGAGCAGCAGATCTTCTGCCTCCTATGTATACATATTTCTGAATTTTTGGCTCCTTTTTGCTTAATTTAGAGCTTAATTGAAATTGCTTCTTCTATTACTCCCTCATCTTCATAGCAGCTAAATAATAGGCATAATTTTCCTCATTCTCTTACATAATGTGTATTCTCTTCAAGTCTGAATCTGCACTGTATTTTTATATAGCCATCAAATGTTAAAGGCCAGTCAACTCTCCTCTGACACTTTTGTAATCAGGAAGACCTGGCAAGTGGAGTCGTAGCCTTGGTTGTGGGAAGTCTATGTTCAAGCTGTTGTTCTGCCTTAGATTTCTTGTATGGCCTTTGGCATGGCCATTAAGAGTATCTAAGCATCAGCGCATGATACTCATCTTCTGTAATGATGGACAGACATGTACCATGCAACACCACTGGAGTGAACAGTGAACAGTGTTAAAATCTGCCCCTCCCTAGAATTTAGGCATAAAAAGGCATGTCTACATATGGAAATGAAGCACAGTCCACAGTCAGGATGGCACTAAGACAATCTTTGGGTTGTCATGGTGCATCCTTCACACACATTTTAACAGATAACTGCAAAGTTTTGGACTGGAATTCAATTCTGAAAAAGTTTGAGCCATGTTTTGAGTCATATAAGAAACCTGGCAATAAGTGAAGAATGACTAATATCTAGACCCAAGTGAGGATTAGGCATGCTATAGGTCTGAATTATTTGTACTGATCAAGGCAGAAACATCTGGTGTCTCAAGCCAGAGGTGATTCTTGGGCTGCAGGAGTGCTTCTGGCTTTCACCTCCTAAATGCTGTCACTCTGCCATGTCAGGCATCTGAACCATTTCTCAGACAGCTGTAGTTTTTAATACTTGTGTCTGTCAGTACCATCTGAAATGTGGTAAAGGATCTGTACTGGTGTTTTGTATCACATCATGACATAAATGACATAATTTTGTTTTAAACCGGGAGTTTATCTTAAAAGTGGTTTCTCTGTATGAGACAAGTAACTCACCTGCTGAAAGATGTGGCTGGGAAAGAGAAGAAAGCACAAAATGTCTTCAAATAGCACTGCAAAAGAATGGTCCTTGGACATATTAAAGGTTCATTACACAGATTAAAGGATTGTTATTATCTAGCAGCAACACATGTGCTTTGCCAGAGGTTTAGAAACTTTTTTTGCCTGAATGGCATGTACTAAGATTTGTGAGAGGGAAATAGCATCTTCTGATTATAGCAGATGAGATAGCAACAGACATCAGTTTAAAACATTAATTCTGACAGGCACAGTGGCTGAGAGATACTTGGAGCTGCTGCACTGAACTAGGTTGTGTTCCCAGATGTAACCTTGTGTGACCTCAGTAAATGTATTCCAAAAAAATGCAAGAAATTTTGCTTTCTTCTCTTCTGTTACAAGAATGTTGTGGGCAACACAGAGTAACAGTTTTGAAGTGGACAAGACATAGGATAGACAGAGATTTAGACTTTATAGCCTACTACGTCAGTAAATTCTCCTATAAGCTATAAGGTATCATGAGGAAAATTGTACTCAATCTGCTATTAGTACCAGTAAATTGATACTGAAGAAGAGGTCAAATTCCCATGTGCTACAGAACATGTCACTTAGGAATGTTGAGAGGCAGGGATATGAATCACTTCTACCTACTCTCTACCTTTTATAACATATTTGGAGGGGGCATATGGACAAAAAGAACAACTTGGAGTCTTATTTCTAGGTTGTAAAAGCATATAGTAAATCAACAGGGGTGCTGGAAGTCAGGAAAAGAGCAGAAATAATGGATCAGCAATATTATTGACTTCTTAATTTATATTTTAGGGATTCATCTACATAAAAAGATTATTCTTACTACCCATAATTTCATCAAAATTGCTTCCAATTCTACATAAATTCTGCTCTTAAAATGTGAAACTGTTGATCTGTCTGCATAATTTAGTAAGAAATTTGCCTTCTTTGAAAAGATAGAAATATTTGTCAAAACTTAATTCTGTATTGCTTTTATTTATCCTAGCTATTGTCTATAAATCAGGGCATACTGATTTATATGAGAGCCAGGTAACACTGGTATAGCCCAATAACCTTAAATTAAGAAAGGAACAGAGCATGAAGAAATATATAATTGTATCAGACCATATCATTAGGCCAAGCAATGCAGGTTCAGACGTTCCTCTGCACACAGAAGGAAAGAAATGAAAATACTAGGTAACTGAGAAAAATATGACAAAAATAAGATCTAAAATAATGTTCATGGCACAACTGTCTAATAAAGTTCTCTATTTCACAATGTAGATTAATTTGTATTCCTTCCTGGTGGTTCATTATAAACTTGTGTCATTCTTTCTTCTGACATCATCTTGTCATTTAAAAAGCAGTTTTCCAGTAGTCCAAAGGGAGCACCTTAAAATAGTCTTGCAAATATGGTGAGAGGAACAAAGCAGCAGATCTGAAATATTTAGTGCAAATCATTTGCATTCCAGCTGCACAGCATCTAAAACATTGTAAAGATTTGTTTGGAAACATTTGTGTGTAATAAATATAAACAGTAAGAATAAAATTATTCTTTAAATAAGCCCACTTGTTGAATAGTTTAAAAATAAGTGGGCGAAAAAATCATGGTATGTGTTTAAAATAAGACATTTTTATAAGATCCAGTTTATCAAAGCTTCTGAAAGAATAAGAGAAAAGCATTTCTGCATGCACTCTAAACTCAAACAAAATTCTTAGTTATGACTTCTGCTCCTCCTTTCAAATTACAAGGAATTAAAATTAAAGTCTTATTTTTATACACAAAGCCAAAATCAAGGGCATCCAAGAATTGGTTGATTAGGCTTACTAGGAAAGAGTGTAGACTGTACTGATATGCATGTTAGTTTAGTTTTGACTTTTGCATATTTGGTGAATTTTGTAACATGGTGGTAAAAAAAAAAAAAAAAAAAAAAAAGAGACATAATAATTTTCTCCAATAAATCTTCATTCTAATTGCGTACATAGAACAAGCAAGAAGATCATCTTTTTGCTGACAAATGTATTACTGATGATGAGTAGCCTCTGAATTTCCCTTTCAAAGCCTCATAAATGTGTGGAATAAAATGGCTTTGTTTGCACTACCATGGATGAATCCCAAACTCATTTTGCCAGCCCATAAAAAATTAATCTGTAGCATTTGTAGGATTACTGAAGCTTTTAATCTATCAATGTTTAAAAAAAAAGGTCAGTTTTATGTAAGCTCAATGTCCTGCAAACATAATTTCCACTTTATAATCAGCCTTAAACTCAGGCCAAAGAGTTTTGATGTGTGTTTTTTTAAATACTTCTGTATTCTTCTTATATTTTTGTCTTGAAATAATGAGTGTTCATCATACTGTGGACATGTAAACAAGCGTATTCTGGCCTAGAGTCTTTAATGGTAATCTGTCTTTGTTAAATTCAAGCAATAATTATTTCTTAATTTAAAACATTCAGAAGCAATGGAAATCCCCACACTGTGAGCCATGAATTCCTTTCTTGCATTTTACAGTGAAATCCTTCTGAGGTCTTCTTTACATATATATTGAGATTCGGGGTGGGGATCATATGGATATTGTTTGCCTCTCAGGCTAAGATCAAAACCATCATTACTTCATGTATTGGTGAGGAAATCAGCAATGAAAGTTTTAGCCACATGAGGAGTTAATGATGCAAGGTTCGGTAGCCAGGTGACAGCCATGCAAAGCAACCAACATGGACAGTGATGTTTTGTGTCCATAGGAGATATGGGTAAACAAGTCAGAAAGTATTGGCAGCTGGAACTAGTAATTTATGCTTCATATATCAACACATCAGTTAGATTCCATCAAAAGGAATGGGCAAAGTATCACATTAGTTGCCTACCAGTGTGAGTCACAGGAGACTTTCCTTAGATGGGTGTAGGGTCTAGTTTGAGGTAAGGAAGAATGGAAGAACTATTAATCAGAGCAGTTTTACTTATTTATCTCAAGGACAATGTCAAAATTTTAATCAATAAATATTTAAATACCTACTTGTTTTAATGTCTGCTAAAATCTTAAGGCATTGTTTCCCACTGAAGGCCTAAGCAATGTGTCCCTTGAAAAAGAAGAGAGGGCTTGAGAGGCAGTAGTATGATATTTCTATTCATGATATTTCCATTTCTCTTGGAAGGGAGGGGTTAAGAATGAGGGAGTTCAAAAAGTTTGTCAAGGTTAGTACATGTAACAGAAAATGGATTTTAATTTTTGATCACCTCCATTTTATGCAGCAAAGGAGTTGTTAAGATATTTCTGTATAACTTTTGCAATCATTTTGCATTCACTGCATATTTCTAAAAAGAAAAAATTAAAAAAAATTATAAACTTTACAATTTTTTTTAATTCATCACATTTTTATTATAGATTTGTGTATGCATACTGTAGTAATGAATTACTTCTTTTTATTTAAAAAAAAAAAATCAAACTAGTTGAGCTAGACCTTGGGGATATTGTCTTTTTTTTTCTCCTTTTTTTTCCCCCCAAAAAAAACGTAAAGACCTACTCACTTTCAAAATATATAAGAAAAATTTATAACAAACATTTAGCACAACCACTCCAAAGACTATTTTCCTAACATTAATATTTCATATGCAGATCATCTTCTATATCTGTAGACCATACATAATGACTAAAATCAATTTCAGTGATCCAGACCAACATCTGAGTTTCTCCCATCTCATAATATGCAAAGAAATATTTTTTGACGTTTTGATTTACTAAACCACAGTACCTGATTTGAATGATTCTAACAAAGTTGTTAGACTGTAAAATAAAAAATATGTTATAGAACCTTTCATCATACAAAAAAAGCTATTTTATTGACTTTATTAAACTATTACTTACAGTCAAGTGTTTTTTCTTAAAATAGAATTTATACCTAAAACAAAACCTGAAAAGTCCTAAGTTATTCTTCAGTGACTGATCTTCCATTGAGCCTCTATTCTTGGTCTAGCATGAATGAAATAAGGTTCATTTACAATTTCACCTCTGTGTGGGAAGCCCTGCAATCCTTCCAGAGGCAGGTGGCCCCAGTCACCTTTAAGGTCTCTCTACTGCCCATGATTCTGAGGCAGCACCTCTAAGTGTGTGTCACGTCCCGCTCAGACGAGGGGGACAAGTGACTCAGATTTGCAAATCCCCAATGGAGCGGACAACAAGTCTCCAAGTCTAAACATTTATTAACTACTCACAATGTACTAATTGAACACACGATAGTTGGCTAAGTATATAGCAAGTTGTGGCAAGCAATATAATATGCCTTGCATTGCTTAATAGGAATGGGAAAAGAGGGAGATAGAGGGAATGGGGAAATACAGATCACCGGTCTGGGTTTCTGCACTGATCCTGCCGACGAGGGTTCCGGGAGGCACAGGAGACATCCGTCTTTTTCGCTGGCAGCCGTCTTCTTCGCGTCACTGCACTCTCTCTCTCCCGGGCCGGGCCCCCCCCCCCCACCCCCGCCTTCTTGATTTATACCCACTTTCCTTGGGTCCATCCCCTAGGTTGACCCACGTACCTACGTATCCCATGTACGGGGAGGGGTGAGGTGTTTCATGGGATGATGTAATTAGCATGATCATGTTAGCCCTCGTTAGCATATTGAGGGGTGTTAACTTTACTATGCATTTTGTGGATAATGAAACAAAGGTCATTCACCGGACAGATGGCCCTTGAAGTTTTGGCCAGGTGCACCAGAGCAGAGCCGTCCTGTCTTCACAGGGCTCCCTCCTCCAGTCCCATCTTGTGTTATTCGGGCAGCCTTATCAGCTTCGACCTCCACAGAATGCACCCTGTGACTCATAGTTTTGTCTTGCGAGTGTTTGAGGCATTTCTTTGATCAGCCTCAACTTTTGCTTTCTCAGGCTGTTTTTCTTAGTTTCTCGCAGGCCTGGTTTCTCATCTCTCACAGTGTGCCTTTCTCTTTCTTCTGTACTTTAGTTTACTATTTAGTTTTGAGTTCATCATGTTCTTCCTTTCCTTCTCTATTGTTTGCCCTTTCTTGCTTCTCTCTGCCCATCTGCCTGACTGCCTGCCCATTTACCCTCTCCATCTCCTTCTGTCTTTTGATTTAGCCTATTTAATCAAAGCAGATTATTTAATTTTATTCCTGGTACTGGCTAGTTCTATGATACAGACCCCCTTTTCATCTGTTTAGAGGTCTAAAATGACTGAAAACAAGTTGCTTAATCTGCTGAAACCTCTTCTGCCATGTCAAATAGGGAAGAAACACTCTCCTTATCTACAACAGACATGGATTTCTGAAAGCTATTCAACACACAGCTTCTTCTCAGAATAGGTCTGTAAGTACAGGGAAGCTGGAGAGCAGCTGCATCTCCTCAATATGTCAGTAGGGATTTTATCAAACCAACCAAGTGGTTATAGAGACTGCCTTTTGTTTGAATTATTTATTTACTGCTCTGGCTTCCCCAAAACTCACCAGCCAATTTAAGTTCTGTCCTAACTCTAAGAAAATGGAATGCAAGGAATGGGCTATATCAAGGCTTGTATATGGTCTGCCTGCTCAGGAGGAAGAACCTTCCATCAAAGTAAGATATCAAAGAAATTTACTAACACACCTATAGTCAATTTAAAATTTATATCAATACTCACTTCGTAAGTGTAAGTCTGTACTCAGTCTAATACTAATTCTCAAATGACCTCATCTACAACATTTAATATTCCAGTCTTGCATAGCTTTACATTTATTGCTGTGACAGTGAAGAAACCTGTGCCATTATCCAAGAGACAATTAGTATAAACAGCAGCAATTAATCCATCATTTCTAACCTAACCCTCAGCAATTTCTGGCACCAATTAAATTACCTGTGGAACCAATATTTGAATCATAGTCAAGGTAACAGATAAGGATGGGTTCATTTAAAAGAAATGGAAGAAACACGCAAACACTCTCCATCAGCACAGTGGAGTACATGTGCTTCCTGTCGTATGAGAGGTGAAAAGCAACACTGCCACAGAAATCCATTATCTGTGCATCCAGCCATGGAAGAAGCCATAAGCAAATCTGATCATTATCACAACACCTTGACACCTGTTGTAGATTTTCCTATAGAGAGTGCTTAATAGGTTTGTGCACTGAAGAGGTTTGTTCATTGAAGAGAAATTAACTTTTTCAGGTTCTTCAAAGAAATACAATAGTCTTTATTTGATTGCTATCTTTCCCCAAGAAGAGCAGGTTGAGAATCTGAGGAATATGTTACAGTCATTTATAGATCTTTAGCATCATACAGCCAAGGACTCAGCCTGATACTTTCTGATGTACCTTGTTACTTTTTGTTTATCCTTATTAGCAGTGCATCCTGGCAACTCTGTGGATGATGAGTAAAACTTAGCTTCTTCAACAAATGCAAGAGCAAGAAATTTGCAGAGGTGGTTTTCCCAGTTCAAACTTGGTGTTGGAAAGGGAGCGACATATGCTTAGAAGATGTGAGCTCTTTTCTGACAAGGATTTCAAATCAAGGCTTTTTCTACACACTCCAATCAAAGATTCTGGGCTAATTTTTTTTTTGTGAGTGAAGCGATGAGTCTACATTTCCATACAGACACTTACATAATTATTTGGTTGATACACGTTCTTCTCACACAGGAATACTTCTTCTTCCTTTGGACATTAGGCCAGAGATGTGCATTTCCATTTATTGTCATGATCCCCAGGCTTTTGAGAATGATGAAATGAAATTCAGCAAATATCATCACAACAGTACGACTTTAATACTCTTAATGCTTAGACTTGATGATACTGTTGTTTGGGAAAGCAGTCCTCCTGGTGGATTTTACTCATCTACTTCTTCAGAACAATGGCCAGGTGGCTTCAATGGAGAAAAAATGCTTTTAAGCCATTTATACCATGTATTTTCAGAAAAACGAACACAAAAACAAACCCCTAAAACGCTTTCACTGATAGGGAGTTAGTAGATCTTTGAGATAACTTGCATTGCACATCACCTCTTCAACCAACACCACCAGCAGTTTCTGACCATGGTAATCAGTGGTAGTGAGTCTAGATCACATATTGTTGTGATTTCATTGAGTTACTTCTTGATGTAAGCTTTCTGGGATTCCTTTTCCCTACTGTGATAGAACTTCTAAAAGGGATTTTCACAGTTTTCCACCATTTAGACAACATCTTTTTCCTGAGGAAATCATTTCAATTTCAGCAGTATTACTGTTGGCCCACACAAACCTTTTGCTATGGTAACAGTGTTCTTAGTGGTTGTTAGATGAGCCTAAAAATTAATGGAAACTTTTCAGTTTCTTAAAAATCTTCTGTTATTACCCCGAGTTTCTTTTGTATCAACCTTTTACATTCACCAATTTCTTAATCCTCTCTTTCAACATTTTGGTACTCAGGACAGGCATAGTCCTGACCTAATCATGTAATAGTCTTGATGGCAGAATTAAACAGAAAAGCTTTCCAACCTGTTACATAATTTGAACCACAGAAGAGAACACATAGATTTCGGTATGTAACTTGTTAATGGTACCACATATGTTCATTCCTGTAAACAGCAATATGATTATATTTCCACGTCTGCAACAGCATTCTAATACACCTGCAAAAGTTTTCATTTAAAAAGACAATCAGAAATCCACTGGTGAGTTAGAAGTCCTCTTTTCTTCCAAAAGTTTGGACTAAATCTTAGAAAGAAGTCACAATTCAATAAATGGTCTAGATTCTAGTTGCATTACCACTTTTGGTTTGTTATTTACCTGATGGTACTTAGTTCAGGGGTGAGCATCATGAAACAACAGTTTCAGTTTAGGAAAATATCCCACATATATTTCATTAAATTTCATTTTGGGTAGTTTTTATATTTAGTACAGATGTAGAGATACACCTGTAGAGATACAGCTGAAGGGAAACTAATCCTAATGAACACTTATTTCCACTGGGAGTTGAGACTACTTCAAATCTATGGAAATTCAAACTTTATGGACTTTTTTTTCCTCATTTTGTCATAACTACTTATCATTACTTGGACCAAATATTTAAATAACTGCAAATCTTCCTACTCTGACTTTTTCTTTCCAAACCGTGAGTACAGCTATAGATTGGTAGACTGATGTTCAGGCTTGATTTTTGATCCAAAACCATTAACTTCAGTGGCCTTTGGATCAGACCCTTAGAGATCTTGTTTTCAATATCCTCTTTCCAGTAATATGTACTGCATAATTAAGTGCAGACTTAAAACTGACCCCTGCATCCTCTGCTCATTATTCCTTTCCATTTTAATATGTTTCCATGCATAGCTACACTTTGTCTCTTGCTCTTTATCTTGTTTTCTATCTAGCACCTTGTCTTATCTGTGACTCTCTACCTAGTTAGTAATCTCTGATATATAACCTTGCCAAATGCTTCTTGAAACTCCAAATGTTTTACATCTAAAAAATTTCACTTATCTGTCATGTCAGTGTTATCTTCAAAGAATTCTAACAGTTTATTTAAGCATGACCTTCCTTCACTGAAGCTATTCTGGCCACCTTTAATGAGATATCCTTTAACAGGTATTCTCCTACTGACCTAGACGAAGATTTTTTTCCCTAAAGCTCATGTTAAACTATGTGGTCTACATTCTCTTGGTTTACTCCTTAAGACCCCTTTTTTTAATAACAACTTATATTTGTTGCTTTTTGGTCCTCAGAAATCTCTTCCATATCTAGTGAACTTTAAAACATACCATTTAAAAGGTCACCAACACCTTACTTTGTTCTTTCATTAAATATATTTATATGTGAAAGACATACAAATCTGTGGATAGCTTTGGATTCCTGTTCGTTGTGTTACTATAGAAGACTTTATAAAAATATTAAGTTCATAACTACACAAATATAATCATACAGTTAACATTTACAATTTATCTAAATGAGCAAGGAAGTTTTGAGAGGAAGGGGAAAGGACATCCAGGTCACAAGTTACATCTGTCACAGATGAGCAGCAGATCTGGGGATTCTCCTATGTCTGGAAATTAGTTCTAACCAGGTATAACCCTCCTATAGTCTCTACCTGCTTTAGCTCCTCCCTGAAAAAATAATCTTTGCTTAAATATTGCCCTTTTAATGTATAAACCCCCAAATCTAGAACTGTGTACATATTCTGCCATTTCCTTATCCCCATAATATTCACTGGCATTATCTTAAGAGTTTGAATTATTATATATTTTAACTTCCTTGGTTGAAGTGAATAGTTAGAAAACCCATTCTCATTTAAAATTCTTTTCACTATAAAAGGATATTTGGAGTGGATAAAAATTGGCATGAGATATTCTCACTTGTGCTATGGAATATTTTTGAGATTTCATTTTTCTAATATACAGGTAATTATTCTCAATTTCAGTGAATATTTGAGCACAGCCCCAGCAGGAAAAAGTAAAAATGTCATAGGAAAAAGAAAATACTTTTTCCACATCAGTATAGGTTTCACCATTGGGCTGTTCCAACAGGAATTTTTCTTTCTGCTTTCTTCATGATAAATTCCATTCTGGAGCTTACAAACTTTTGCCTTCTAAAATGTTATCTCAAAAATAGCATGCAACTTTCTTCCTATGCTTTCTCCAGAACATTATGAAATGGTCTGACACACAGAAAAGGTTTCTGTGATTGAAGAAAAGAAGAAAATTCAGGAAATAAATGATCTTTTTCCTTGTTGAAGCCAGAGTGGCAGAAATCAGCAGTTTTATAGATGTTTCCACCTTTTAATAAGTTGGAGAAAGTGCGATATCATCAAAAGATGATCAAATTCTACAAAGCTTATGAGGAAAGTAGATGGGGCAGATCTAACTCTATCTAGAGAAATCTGTGAGCTAGCAGTGTTTGAGTAGGTTCAGATTTTCAGGATTTGGGAAAGCCATGGATACATGCAATATGAAACTAGATGGAGTTGTGAGGAGGATCAAGATTTAAACAAAAATTATAGCAACTAGGAAATAGTAGCATAGAATTTCCAACACAGGGGACCTCTTGGATGACAGGACTCTCCAAAACTGGACTCAAAAAGACAACAGAATCCTAATGACTCAGCTCTGAGGAAATGTATATGACAATACAGTGACAGTGTTGTTAAAAAGACAGATTCTCAACAGACTATTATACACTAAAGGAGGAGGCAGCCTTGATTAGTAAGATACAGAAATCTTTCTCTCTATGAAACAGGAAAACGGAATCAAGAGACTAAGAAGTCTACTTGAACATAGGCTAGGTATTCATTTGAGCTGTGCCCAACTCAAAATGGGACACTCCACAGGTCTTGACCATTACCCTTTTACTCACACTCTGACCGTAAATATTGCAGAGTTACTGAAACTTATACACAGGAAGGAAAATGCAATGGAATTGTCTTATTATGGTCACGGATAAAAGCTGGAACATAGTGCAGTTGCAATGCAACAGAGGTTTGATTTGAGTTTTTAAAAACAAACAGCATAGTACCCAAAACAGACAAAGCCACTCAAACTCATGTGTTTATCTCCTCAGATCAATATTTTTCATGCAGTGGAAGCTAGGGTCCCTGAGGGAATGACAATGTAATAACTGTTAGCAACTGCTGACTATTTAACAGAAAACCTTGTCTGGAAATAATCAACTGTAGAAGAGAGAGCAGAGAAGCTTGGCTGGTGACAAGTAGTCTTAAAAGTAAATGGTTGCCAGGTATTATTAGCAAGGAAAGATAATTTGACTACCTGTCCTCTTAGCAAGAAATCTTGCAAAGACCATGTGAAGTAGATACTTCAGTGTTTCACTGAACAATTTTTGACAGTCAGAATATTTCAGTTCAGCACCTTGCTTTTTTTTTATTACTTTAAAGGTACAGTAATCATTTGACTAATTACAGACATATGTGTGTCTGCTGCTGATGGCTGGATTTTCTCTACTCTGACATCAAGCTTTTAATGTAAAAATAAGTAGACTTTGAATGTCATTTGCACTATCTGTAAAGTCACTGTGTATCTTTTCTCTCTTTTCTTACAGTGCAATAATACAGTGTTTGACATTACAGAGATTCAGGTTAATGCTACAGGTAGTGCAAGGTTTTAGAGATATTTTACTGCTATTCTTTTTTCTGCTCTGTACATCTTGCAGCCTTTACTATTTAAATAGTGAGCTGTTCCCACACAGAAAAATGTTACAAAGATGATGTTATTTTAACATTTATGGAAATCTCCATCAATGCTCTATGGAGAAAAGGAAAAAAATCAATTTCCTCAATGTTTCTCCACATTTTCAGTGTTGCTATAGTTTGTTTCATTGTCAACTGAATTCTTGAGCTTCTACATAGCAGATTTAGATGTTCTCAACTCTTTAATTTTTGAGTAGGCCCAGTTATCAAACTGTTTTTCATGAGATAAGTAGTATGAATCATACAAGACATTAAATAGAACAGGACAAAGATAGTTCATAGTTGATCACACAAAGAAAATATAGCTACAAAATCCTCCCATTGTCTGTGCACATGTAATGCCACCGATCATAACCATCACCTAGGTATTCAACCCAACTCAGATTTACATGATTTCCTTAAGTCCTTCTAAATGTTTCTGATCAAGCCAGTTTTCATGGTAATAAAATCTTTTTCGAATGCCAGTACTTTAAGCAGTTACACCATTTATACCATAATAAATTGTTTCTTGGAAAATGTTATTTACAAGCTGAGTTTCTTTGCTCTGGGCTGACTGCCACCTCATTTTGGCTTGCTTCATAAGACTCTGCATTTAAATATGGCTATAAATTGATATAATTCTCCTGTAAGATTCTCCTACATCTCTCCACCCAGAAATACAATCTATTTGCCCTCTTCAGCTTCTGAGAAACAACACACCACTCAAATACTCATAGAATGTGTCCTTCATTCAACAGAGATAATTAGTTTCAGTTACTTAAACTGAGCAACTATTTCCCTTCAAAGAGGATATTATATTTGCTTAATTGCATTTAAGTGCTAAACACTGTAAAGGATAATGTTTCCTGAGAATGGCATTTTTTGGGGCCTTTGCTAGTAGAAGGCTAGCTGTCTGTTACAAGGGTCAATAGAAAGCTACAGACAGTTTGAGTAACGGATGAAAATTCACAGATCACTGAGCACAGGCACATTTTCTTCCCAAGAGACTCACAGTGAATCTTTCCCATACAATTCATATCCTTATCACATGCACTAAGTAAGCATGGAAAGTAAATTGTTGACTTTCTGTTATGTTATGTAACAATCAAGATTGAACTGAGCTAAGTAAGAAAGATACTAGGCTACAGATTTCTGAAAAAAACCTACTGAGACATCAACCCCACCAGACTTTTTTT
This sequence comes from Strix aluco, assembly GCF_031877795.1. Lineage (NCBI taxonomy): Eukaryota > Metazoa > Chordata > Aves > Strigiformes > Strigidae > Strix > Strix aluco. Next base: position 90,290,038 of record NC_133933.1, read on the forward strand.
TTTTTTTTTTTTTTTGGCATTTCCCTGTCTTAATTAAAGAGCCCTTTCCACTAGCTTGTTCCAGCAAGGCATTCACAGTGCAGATGCTGTGGTTTCATTACAGTCAGAATAGAGACATGCCACAAAACTTTGCCTTTAATTTTCGGCTAAACAAACAGGCAAACAAACAGTAGATGAAACTAATGGAGAGCTTAATTATATCTATCCATCAAGCCCTAAATTTTCTTCCTTTCAGAATAGCAGACACTGTCTTTAAATCCAAAAGGACTGATGGCAAGATACCAAGTTTAAAATTCTCCCACTGTCATAGGCTGTTTTACTAATTATCCAGATTCCAAGGCAATCATACAACCGTAATCATTCACCTCACGCCTGGAAACATAAGTCTTGTTCTTTTGATGAATATTTATAAGACAGTGTAAAGCAGTCTACTTTCTTTTCCCTTCAGGCAAGACAATTTGGAGTTCATCAATATGTATTACCAAGGACTTTTATAAAAGGCACTTCAAAGGAAATTCATCAGGCATTCCTTTTGTCTTGATTTCTGTTAGACTGATACTTCCTTTTGACAAGTATCAATAAATTATCCTCTGATGGCTAGAAACTTGATGTCTTATTCAGAAACTTCCTCACACAGCAAAGTCTGGTCCTTAAGTTTCCGATGAAATTTTTAGCATCTAGCTTCTAATTTGAGGATAAAGGAGGACAGAGGAAGCAAATGAAGGACAAAATAATCAATGTATTTATACAGTGGTTCTATGACATATTTTGCTTCCATAGATGACAGGAATCTGCCAGTTAAGAATTTCCATGACCTACATTCCTTGTTACTTTTTCCATTTGACTTTTGACCATATTTGGAATTCCTTAAAAGAAAAATTGAGACCTAGTCCCCAGTGCTCAGACTGAACAATAAGCAAATTAAAACCAGATTAATGCAGATACATAGTGTTGAATGACAGAATGTCTCTGTCCCAGTAGGCTATTATTTTTCCTCCTTCGGATGCTGACACAAGGGTTCATGTTTCTGGGAAAGGAGGGTGGGATCTTAAAGTGGAACAACAAAAAAAAAGCTTTTCTGATTAATATGCAATAAAAAGTACTTTAATGGTGCATAGTTTCCTTTCCCAATTAAAAGTAAGTATCACCTTTGTGAATACTTATTTGTTTATTTTTCCAAATATGCATGCACATGCAAACTATCATGGAACACACAAAAATGAATAAACTAGTCTGTGATGATACAGTAAGTACCAGTTTGTGCAGTAGTGGGAAAATAACAGGGGGAAAAAAATCATAGTTTAACATTTTCCTGGTTTATTTTTTTTAAATAAGAAGTGGAATTAATGTAGTACTTTATGGATCTGTGCATGTGAATTGCAATTTTAGCTTTAAAAGGAGGGCAAGTGTTTCGACAAATAAAAGTGAACTCTTCAGTCATGTTATGCTATTATTAGCCCACATACAGTGATCAGGCTAATCGCAGTTCCCTGGAAGCAGAAGCAACAGCCTGAAGGTTTGGCCATTGTGATCTTCAGTAGAGTACACATATCAAGTGCCCACTTCTTCTGCCATACCTGGTGTTATGCTTGTATCATTAACAAAACCATTCTGAAATATAATTTCTTACCAGAATACAATCCACAACTGAAGGTCTAGTTTGTGGGTACACTGGGTACACTGGGGAATGTGAGGGGCGATGGTCTTTGTCTTCCTTCTAAAATACATATATCGTGATGAGCACTTCAATATTTTGTGTCTTTTTTTGAAACTTCCTGAAGGAAACTGGGAAAAATTAGTTCCCCTCTATGGGTGTTGACCAGAAAAGTGCAGTAAAATTAACTTGATTACTGACAAAGGTTAATTTATCATGTAGATTTAATTTATCTGGATCAAGATGAAAACTGCACAAGGGACTTTCTGAACTCTCCCCCAAAATCAGACCTGAAAAAACAGCCAATTTTTCCTTGATGATAAAGACCTACAATACAAAAAGGCACAGACAGCAAAAGACTTGAGGAAGAAACTGCACAGAGCAGCAAGTATATGGAGATGCCCTGAAAATGAACTGACAGACTTTTCATCACTGGATTTGCGTTCTGCCTAAAACTTTCTTTTTATCTTCTGAGGGTATAGAGAGACCTTATAAATCTACAGTAGGTAATAAGAATCTTAAGGAACTGAATATGAAAAAAAAATTACAGAACGTATTTGTTGTCATGAGTATTATATGAGGTAAAACTAACTTCAGTGTATCTAGAAAGTAAAATAACTTGATAGAAGAAGGTAATAGAAGCTCTGATGGCTGATACTTATCAACTGCATAGTACTTACTTAAACCAAAAAAAAAAGTAACATGACATGGCACATGAACAAGGTTTCCTATCCCAAATTGGCAAGCTGCTGTGCCTTGATCTCAGCTAAATTGGATTGTTTACCAACAGAAATAGGGGAAAATTAATTTTCTCAATCTTTCTCTAAAAAAAAGCCCCCTTATTTTCCTCATAAATATATTCTTTGTGCCACATGAAATATTTAATGTTTAGATTTAAAAAGCTGGTTATTGTGGACATCTAATTAGAATAACTCACTGTCTAAGTTATTGTGCTTAATGTGTTACTCTGAATAAATATTTAATATGCTACCTCAGGTGTTCCTGTCTTAGGATTTTGATACCTGTTTCCTAATTACAGCAGAGCAGTTGTAATGCTGAGGCTTATGCCATGGCCAGTAGAATTTCTAAGGAGAAGTTTAACATGCATTTTAAAATATTCATGCAAGGTTAAACTGTCAAGACTTGTGAAAATTCAGGATGAAAATAGGTAACTATCACCTCATGCTGTTTCTGTTAAATAAGTGCGTACTAATAGATGGATGAAACTTTCTTAGGGTTCAGTTTATGATAGGCAACATTTCTTTCAAGCCTTGATTAGAAAAAAATACCAAACTCAAGCAATGTAAGTGAGGGGAATGACATATGACAGTCAGCCTCTGGGGCTATTATCTTCCTGAAATTCTGATATACCTGGTATCATATTTTCAATTCAATGCAAAGTTTTAAGGTCAGCAACAAGAAACAGCATCCTTGAGTGACCCTTGAATGAAAACCCAATGAAGTCCTACATCTAGGAGCTCTCTTTCTCATGTAATTCTTGTATTACCTACTCTGGCACCATGATTTTTGCAATCAATTTGACATACTCAGCTTCAGACTTCAGCGCAGAAGATTTCTGTTTCATCCTGGTTCTTTGTCTACCAGGTAAGACATGCTTCAGCACCAGACTCCAAGAGCTGTACCAGTCTAACCTGAGGAAAATTTTAAACCTAGCTTGGCTGTGTCAGACACTTCTACTTAATGAAATATTTTGGGTTGTGAATCCTTTTTTTTTTTTTTTTTTTTCAGTGACCCAACTCTGAGCCTGATGGGGTGGGGATTAAGGGTCATGTTCACTTGATATTTTATTTTGATGTATTTACATGCTTGCTATGTAAATGGATTACAACTTTTAGGTTTTTATTCTACCCTATTCATCCATCACATATGGATCTGGGGTGTCTACCTGAGCACAAAAAACTTGGATGCAATGATGCTCAACAGAGTTATCCTTGCATCCTTCTGTGAATTAGAGCTGAGTGTTTCATAAGGATGCCTGCAACAGAAAGAAAAGGACTGAGAAGGAAGCAGTATCTATAACATGACCAAATCACTCCCAAGTTAAAGATGAAAGCTTGTCTTATTTATTAAATTTATAAAAGTCTTATCCTGTTATTTAGGACTTCCAACAGAGTTCACTCCAGTTGGTATAAATATCTTCCCCACCAAGAAAAGAGGTTGAACAAGACCTGGTCATCATCACAGCTGTAAAACCATTTGCACATGAAAGGGTAAAACATATAATCATAGTGCATATGGCTATCAATTTGCTGATTTTCACATGCGATTATACATTTAAAAGTATGAAAGAACAAGAAGGATACTGGGTCAAATGTCCTTTTAAAACCTGTATCAAGGTGTCTTAAGATCTGCAGATAGCAAAAGTAATTACATGTTCTGAATTTAAGTTTTAGTGATAAATAATATTCCCTCATTAGTCATGTTCAGTTGCCCAAGCTGATCATAGAAGAAAACAAAACTTAAAATATCAGAATATGGAAAATAATTAGGGTAGAATTCTGCTTTTCTGCTCCAAAAGTTTTGTATTTACTCTTCCTTTTTATGTTATATTTTAGAGCCTCTGCATCAACAACTTACACACCTCAAAAGAAAGAGCAGGAGAAGACAAAAGTGGGTGACTGATTTGATGCCACTTGTCCTTCCATTGGGATAGTTAAAAGCTCACTGAATCCAAACTACTTGATGTAGGGGACTTATGCTGAATATCAGGGCACTTCTTTGTATCAACTTTTGAAATCTGAACAGCTGTTTTTGCTACACATGAAGACAGGAAAGAAGATCTTCTTAACTGTTTTGCTTGCAAAATGAGACATTGTTTTCAGATTTAGTCTCGGGGTCTTTTTATCAAAATAAAGAACAAAAAGCATGTGAATCAGTGAGAGTGAGTAGCCGTAACAATTTATGATAGGGAGAGAAAAAGGCTACCTTTCTATTTTGGAAATTGTCTCTTGAAAGCCTTTTAGAGAAATATCTGCAAAATATATTAAAGTCTTCTTCCACCAGATTATAAAATTTTGGTCAGGAGTGTTCCTATCAACTCTCTAAACCATCAGATTGTGATGTCTGTCCTCTGTTACGACTGTCTGTCCAGACACCAGTAATATAATGAACTAGTACTTAATTACTAATAAATACTACTAATGGAGAGCTATTCCCTTCCTCTTTGCAAGAGAGAGATATCTGCTCTGTTCTCATCTACACAGTGATGAATTTTCTCATCAGAAAGGAGAAAAATGTCTTCCTTTCAGGCAGCATTTTGCTCAATGACAAAGGATTATGAATTTCAGATTTGAGCCATGTGACTCTAAGCAATGTCTGAGAAAGATTCAAAATACACCTACATCTGCTAAAATAAAAAAGATGCAGATCACAGGTTCATTTTTTATATCTTGCAGCACATATATATTTTTCAAGTTCATGGGTACCTGCTGGCCTAGTGTACCACATATCCAGAATGAACAGCTCTGAACACTATAGTCTCACAGAGGAACAGACAGATATTCAGAACGTTGATAAAGCCATAATGCTCAATGGCTTCATATTTGCACTTCCAGTTACAATGGTAGTGTATTTCAAGGATAGAAACATGGCAAAATATTAACCGACACAGCATTTTGACAAGGTTTTTGTTATCTTTCATTAACTAGTCTCTTTTTACTCTTACCATCATGTTTGTGTATTCATTGATCTCATTTGAATAGGGCCAAGATATTTTAACGCTGTTACTGTTGGTAGCAAAACAATAGAATTATGTAAAGGGACTGTAGCACCTCATATATGAGGAAAAGCTGAGAGAGGTGGGACTGTTTAGCCTGGAGAAGAGAAGGCTCAGGAAGATCTTGTTAATGTATAGAAATATCTGAAGGGAGGATGCAAAGAGGACAGAGCCAGGCTCTTTTCAGTGGTGCCCAGTGACAGGACAAGAGGCAGCGGGCACAAACTGGAACACAGGTTCCCTTTGAATATCAGAGAAAAGCTTTTTTACTGAGGGTGACGGAACATTAGCAACAGTTACCAAGAGAAGTTGTAGAGTCTCTGTCTTTAGAGATATTAAAAAAAAATGTCTAGGCACGGTCCTGGGTAACTGGGTCTAGGTGGCCTTTCTTGTGATGTCCAGGTGATCTCCAGAGGTCCCTTCCAACCTCAAGTATTCTGTGATTCTGTGAGTCTGTGAAGGAACATACATACATAAGAGAACAAAGAAAGAAATGCAGATTTGGAATTGTTAAATGTTTGTAAACCTGACGTAGAAGGTTTTATGTCAAATGAGCAGTCAAGATCAAGAAGCATTAATCTTTACCATATTTGATGCTTCAGTGTAATTTTGTGAATAATTTTAATTCATGGGTTTGTGTATGTAAACTATAATGGAAGCATTCATGTGGAAAAGGAATTGACCTGCTCATCAAAAATAAGTTATGTGAGACCTCAAGAAGAGAAGAGTAGAAAACCATTCTATGGAGTATTAGATGCTTTTCTTTCTCTAGTATCTACAGATCTCAAGGAATGAGCTCCAAAACTATGTCCTACCATATACTATTTCATTAAATTTCTTTTTTATATTATAGTTATAAGTATTGTTAGAATTCCCTAATATCTTATTAAACAATCATCCCTTTGTTTCTTCCTCTGCAGTAGTTTTCTCTTTCAGTTGAGTTTTAGGTGCCTGGATTGCTTTTTTTTTTTTTAATTCTTTCCTACCCCCAATTCACATAGACACATGTCTAAGATGTAATATCAGAAGAAAAAGAAACAGGCCTTGCACATGCAACGAATGATGAGATCTGCAATGATCCCTTGGTTATTTAGGGATCTTATTCTACTATATAAAGTCAACATATAGGAAAGTTTTGTTTGCCAAAGAGCTGCCCCCTTTGCCCTACCTGTTGCATCAATAAAGCAGATTTGTACATCATGACCTTTCTTTTTGTGTTCCAGTTGGAGCTGTAGATATTTTAAATCCTGAACTACAATATGGGTTAGGGAGCTTAATAGAGAGCAAAGATATATCTGTCATCTGTCATGCTGCTCAAAAGGCAAGCAGTAGTATTCTTTACTAGTGACTGCTCAGCTCAGAGGTAGCCAAGGGAAGAATAAAGAGCTCATCTCCTGGGTCTGTTAGGATGGGACAGTTTCCTAAGGAACCAGAGAGATGAGATGTTGTTATCAGCAGCTACTGCTGCAGATCTGGTGTTTGGACTTAACTCTTTTAAGGAGATCTAAGCTTATGGTTTGGTATAAGATAGTATAGAAAATAACATGTGAATAAACATTAGAAATAGAATTATATGAAATTTAGTATCTATGAGTAACCAAAAGCATATGGTATTGTAATTATAGGAACTCAGATCAAAAAGATTCAGAAAAGAGAGAGAAGCCAAGTTTGCCACAAGTAAGATGTTAGGAATGTAGATTAGCTGCAAACAAGCCTTTCAATTTCTAATGACACTTCACAGTGTCCTTTATGGTGTTGTGATCTTACCATGCTTGGGATTGTCATGCTGGTACATATGTAGTTGTAGGAACTGCAACTGGGTTATGTGCCATCTACAAACTGCATGGAAATGTAATCCACAGCAAATATTTAACTTTTCAGCAGCCTGACTACCTCTAACAAGGCAAATATCTAGAGACCCTGCCTTGATATTACATTTGACATTAGTAGAAGACTTTCTGACACCTAGAGTAAGATTCTACAGTTCAGTGAATGCATCAACACAGAGATCCACAATATCATTGAATCATACCATTATTAACAGCACAGGACGGAGTGTATAATACGATATGTAAGCCGTGTATCAGTTCTGAAAAGTGCAGAAAAGCCGAAGAAATCCTTGCTCGCTTCATGTCCATGGTATAGTTACATTTTGTAGTTAAGCAGAAAAGCTTTTTATTTCTTGATGTATCTGAGCATCAGATACCTTCCTGCACCATTTTAAAAATGGCTGAAAAAAACCCCATATCCAGAAAAGCATTCTAGCTTTTCATATATAAATTAGCAAGTTTGAAAGTACAGAAAGACTGATGTTGAATTCTCTGTGACCAATGTGGAGTTACAGGTGGAAAGCAATAGAACTACTGACTGTCAAACTTTTGTGTTTGGCTCTGTCATTTTATGTCTGTGAAAAAGAAAGACAGATGGGAGAAAGAAAGCTTCCCCTTCCCTAAAAAAAAAAAAATTTTTAAAGAGCTTTCTCCTGAAGCCATGTAGGTATGTGCTCTTTTAAAATTTCATTCACTGAGGATTTTTGTACTCTTAATCAAGTGCTCATGGTATGTAGTATGTCATCTGCCTCTGACCTGCAGATCAAAAATACCGTGAAGCCTGGTTTAATATTTCCATTTATAAACGCTTGCTTTTTTGCATACTCTGACTAGATCTACTCTTAAAAGGACTCTAGATGTGTGTTTCCAAGCAGATTACCCATAATCCAAATTTTTTAGGGAGCTTCAGAAAAAACTTCTTAGAATATGCAGAATCTGTTTTTTCCCTGTATTTCACCTTGCCTTCTGCATATACACAACTTCTTGTGCTCATCTTAAATACTTTAGGGCCTATTAGGTTTTCTTCTGAAGACCTGGAATATAGTAAAATTTATCCTGTCATAGAGTAAAATTTATCTGCTTCTCGACACTTATGCTTTGGACCCATAATAATTAACAATGCAGTATAAAACAAGTAGATCTATGTATACACCTGAAACTAAGAGTAAAGCAAAGTTACTTTTACCCTAAATTGTATGTTCTTCTATTCTTGGATGTTTTAATTTTTTTTTTTTTCTTTACATTAGATATATCAAGTAGACACGAGGACTTTTGAACTACCTTGAAAATACAGTTAAGCTTTCTGAAAAGGAAAACTACTATGTGATATACCCTGTGAATTAATTATATTCTAGTCCAATGATTGATTATACTATGAAGTGGGAATTGCTCTCAACCCTCTCCCCTTTGAGATTCTGCGACAAACTTATCATTAGAGCACCTGCATCCTCACACAGGCATCCAATGATACCATCCGTATTTTTACCATCAATGTTTTTAATCTTCTCGTAATTTTAGAAATGTGTTGTATGCTCTCCAAGGTGCAAGAAGGACGTGTTGTACCCATTAACCTTTCCACACAAAGAGTGTTCATTGCATCCAGCAGTCTGGTAGAGGCCCGGTCAGTTACTGGATGGGACCAAGCAACAAAACACACATGCTTTGTACAGCATATGCTATCAGGTAAGAACTTGAAAGTCATCTTCTGCATGGAGTAAACTGAAAGCAAACAAATTAAAGCTCATGTAGTAAATAAATCATCACGATAACGTCTGTTTGTGCTTGCTAAAGGAATATGGGAAGCTGGGAGAGTAAAACATGAGGATTTTAAGGGTTGTCTCAGTGACAAACTGTATGAAGTAGGCAGATATAAGGAAAATATCCTGTAGTGGTGAATTTTTCATTAGAAGTCAATAGACTCCATAAAGCTGTCAAATGTTAACTAGCTTACCTTCTGCTCTTTGCAAAAAGGTTAATGGATACAGCACATTTGCTAGTGTGACACTGAAAAACAAAGCATGACAAATGGTATGCTCTTGTATTTGTTTTGCACCCTTTTTTCTTTTTTTTTTTTTTTTTTTTTTTTAAGGCGTACTATATGTAAAAGTGGCTAGAGTGTGAATAGATATTAGGGCTGCTTGAAAAGCCTTACCCAAGTACAAAATATGACATATTGCCATCTTGAAGGCCCAGGGCACAGATTTTCCCAAGACTAGGTGTGGATGTAGTGCTGAAGGCTCTTGTCCACTGCCCGTTTAGTCCTCCTGAACTTGTGCAGATCACGTTGTTTTTCTTTTGCCCTGTCTATTTACACTAGGGGCTTGCAGGTCAGAGACTCTCCAGCAGTTTCATGCAGCAAGTAGGACAATGAAGCTTTGATGTTTGTTGAGGCTTCTAGGCATGACTATAATACAAATTATTAATAATAATTGCATGAGTGTTGTGAGAAAGGCATGTGTGCATATTTAGCATATATCATTTTGATGTAGATGAGGAGAGAACATGAAAGACTTCATCACCCTTTTCCTTAATCACAAGAGTTCTGTGTAGTATATTAATCCTTTACCTGAAGCGTTAGGCTCAAATTCTACTATCACACACTTAACTCACTATGGGAACATTTTTCTAAACTGACATATTGTTCAGTACAAGCTTTGTCAGAAATGAGTAGGACTAAGCTTTTAACTTGTGGCTCCAAATTTTTTTTCTGCACTCTTTATCACTACCATAAATTCTTCCGTGAATGTCACTGGACCTAGGACTTCTGAGGAAATTTGAGGACTGAATATTAGTTGGCGTCTTTTACCAGCTGCATGATCTCACTCAAGAATAAGATGAGTTTTTCCTACAACACATACACAATATAAAAGAAAGAAGATTGCAATCAGTCAAAGAAAAAAACCCCAGATGTCCAAGGAAACTGGACCAGTCAATGCAACTACTAAAAAGCTACATCAAGTTTTATGAAAAATCACCAATGATTGATGGGTGGGGTCACTTAGGCATATATTTCTCACTTGCCCAAATCCCTGCAGAAGTATTATTTAAGTACAGAACTTCTCTCTCATTTGTTGTCTATTTGGGAGTGGTGTACTCCAGTAAAACTAAAATCTTTGGGCTTTTTATAGGAATCTCTTGAGAAAAAACTAATGACCTGTGATCTTCAGATCAGACTAGATGGTCGTTTGTAGCCTGAAACTCTAACAAATTATGGATAAGGTCACTCAACTTTTGCACCTTTTAATCCTGTGATTTTAAGATGTATATGATCAATACTTCCAATCAGAAAACTCTCAGGTCAGACAGAAAAATTAACACAAAAAATTGAAACTCATAGCATGCAAAATCTGTTTTGAGTTGGGTTTCTTCCCCCTTTTCAAAGTACAAGAATCTTCATCAGGCACTAGGTGGCTGTTTGCACAAACTAGAAATCTTTACAGTTGGACTTGAATTTAAAAAATAAGTCTTGAGGCTATGCAAACTTCAAAAATATCTTACAGACAGTATCTAGTGATACAATGTTCCATTAATTTAGTTGCAAGTTTTCATAACAGTTTTTAATAGAAACCAGAAACTGCTTATTAGAAAGGTATAGAAATTGTGATTAATAGGAATCTGAATTTGATGAAATACTTGTAAGTGCTGCTTTGTGTCCTTTTCAAGAAACTTAATTTACTAACCAACTAACAGTTTTAATCTTGATTTCTGTGGGAAAAAAAAAAAAGGATATTTTATATGTTCAACTTGTGAAATATACTGTAGGTTTTAAAGAAAAGCAATACTAAAAGAAACTCAATGCTTTCAAGAGTTTAAATGCAGCTATGAATCCACCTACATCTGGGGAGGATTTTAATAAGCTTTGGCAATGCAATTGTACCTGGGAATTTCTTATTTTCTTAATTCAAGAAATAAGAATTTCTGAGAGTCTGCTATTATGAAGAATCAACTGATTATAGGTGGAAATAATCAAACAAAACCAGCTGAGAATATTGAAGAAAAACCATAGGACCATGTATGTTTAATGGAATTTTTTGGTAGTCTTCCCCTAGGAAGAAAATGGGGAGGACATTTCTATGCTTACAAGAAATAAAGATGAAAACAGAAAGCCAAGAACTGCAGAGGCAGAAAAATTGTGATGGGGAGCCTGAAAGTGTTACACTGCTTGACTATCCCTAGGAAAAACAGGATTGAATTACTAGTACAGGAATGACCATTGTAATGGATTTATGCAATACTAGAATGGAAATGAATTCCAGAGAATCTCTGAAATCTACCAGTTTCAGACTGTCATTGATACTTTTCACATTAAGAAAATGTACTGCAACAAGCAACTTTCAACAACCCTGCATGTGACAATATACTAAACTTCAGAGTCCTAGACCAGCATGGAGCCCAGCCACCATGGGACAACTTTTTTTCTCTAAGATGACAGAAATGGAGAGCCCAAGCAACTGCCATAAACACACATGTAACATAGAGGTTACAGATATGTGTTTGTTCGTCTTTACCTCGTGGTTTTAGACAGACTTAAGCAGTGTTTTTCATTCACTAAAAGTAGCCAGTACAGATATTTCAGATCCTTTGGTATTTTATTTGCTTGCATCCAAAGCTTGCTAACATACTACCTGAATCTGCTTTTAAATTCACATTTGTTAAGCAATGCACCCATAATGCAAGTTTATAACGTGAAAGTCAGAAATTGTTCTGCAGTGTAGTTATGCATCCTGGGATAAGAAATGAAGGGCATTGGAGCTTTTTGAGCTAAGATACCTTGCCACCTTCTCCTACTCTCCAAATTAAAGAAGTTCCTATAGACATCTATTCTTTCAACACTAAAATTCAACCATCTGAAACTTTTTGGCATTTCTGGGACTCTTCTTCTTTGTTAGTTCAGCTTCTTCTTTTTGAGTGTCTTTTCCTCTTGTCTCTTCACTGCAGCCCTGGTTTCTGAGAAATGCAGTCATATTTGCTTCTCTTTACACCCTACACCCTTCCTACCTTAATCTGGCCACTTTGATAATTACCCAAGCTATACAGTAGACACTTAATAATATCTTAGGACTTCAATAAAAAATGTAGTAAATAATGCCTTTGAGTATCTGTAGTCCAGAGCTTCTTGCTTCTGCAGTGAGACTAACGACAACAGTAAGCTGTCTTCTTCTCACATCATGTAGTTTCTGTGCATTAGATGCTTGCATGCTCTTGAACACTTCTCATTATAAGCACTGCAAATAAAAGATCAGTAGAAAGAAATTTCTGCAGAAACAGGTATTATCCCAGGAGCTAGTTTGAGGCTTAGAGTAATATAGAGATAAAATAGAAAGGCTGTGACCTTCATTCTTCATCTCCTTAAAACTTGATAGCTTATTCTTCAATTAAATCCTTCTGGCTAAAAAGGTAACAATATCAACAACAAAAAGAAAACTGAAAGAGATTATTTTTAAGGCAACCCGTAGAACAGGTCTCAGAGTTAAATTTAGGATAACAGCTTTTTTCTTCAAAAGTAAAATTTGTTTTGTTTGATTTACTCTCAAAAGCTTTCAGCATGTACCAGCTCACAAAACCAGTTCATTAAGCAGTTAAAAGCATATTAGAAACAGTGTGACCCAAAGAATAGGACCAAAAAGAAATGTAATCTACAGCTATTGGCTATCCTTGTCTGCAGCTTGCTCCTGTCCTCTGTTTTCTAACGGACATCAAATGCAGTTTCAGAAATGAATAGCTGAGTACTTAAACTGAAGTAAATGTTCCATTAGGAGAAAGACAAGAACAAACATGGGAATCCGCACAGAAAACAATATAGGACTGTGCCTCTGTTTCAGATAATAGAGATTTCCTTGTGCCTAATTTCCCTCAGCCACATTCTACAGTTGGGCATTTTATTATCATTATTATTATTTTTCCTTCTAAAGAAAGACTTGATCTGAAAATTACACAGGAGGACTTCATGTGAATACTCCCATCCTGAGCAATGTACACAGCCAAGACAAGCTGCAAGCCTGCCTTACGGTAGAACATAATTTGACAGACATGGACACAGCATGATAAAAACTTTTTCTCTTTTACTATTTTACTCTAAGAGCTTAAAACTGTCCATCATTTGAGTAAATTAGGTAAGACTATTGCGATACTTGAGCACCATTCAAATGTACATTCTACATTTCTGCCCACTGAGTTTCTCACTTGTACACTCTTGGCCTTATTTATAAGAGCAGTATTGACCTAAAATTGAATAATAACTTTTTACTGCTTTCATTGTTTGGTTTAGTTTAGTTTGGTTTGGTTTTGGTTTATTTTTTTACTTAAGTCAGGAACAAAAGCTTTTCTGTATGCAACTGGTGGATATAATCATCTTTGTTCTGTTTCTTTTTTTTTATTTTTTCCAGTGTTAAAAAGAAACCTACATTTCCTTTCTGAAGTTGGAATTTCTAAATTCAAGTGTAAATAATTTAAAATATTTTAATTTTCATCTAGTTGAAATGCTCAAGACACATCACTCATGTTTTTACAAGAACTGTCTGTCATCACCTAACATCATCATCTACTTGTTAATTTATTATAGTAATAATAAATGATAAAAAGTTTTATTTCAAAGGGCTAAACAAAGATTTTGTTTCTCTGCCCCCAAAGGGATTGTAGCCTTATGATCTCTGTTTTAAATGGAGCTTCTGCTCAGTCACCATTTGCATGCCTTTTCCTATATATGTTTGCACCCCTATTTTTCCAGCATTGACAGGTGTTCACATAGTATAACAATTAAAAATAAGAATTAGGAAATAAATTTCTGCCAAAGCTATCCTGTGTACATGGGAAGTGTTTTTCCTTTAAGGTTTACATAGTGAAAAAATATGGGCTGATTTTCATGGAAACCATATCCCTGCCTAATTTCAAATCCCTGCTCTGGAGTGTGGTGTCTTTTAAATAAAAGTCTCCAGATTTTTTCATGTGGGGAAACAAATCTCTTTTCCCTTCCTCCCTCACATCCCAGGAAACATCTGGCCCAATTTTTTTGTTGAAATTTTCTGAAGAATGCTCACCCTGAAGTACAGCTCACCAGGAAAACTATTACCCCAGCCCTTAAAGTTCATTGAAGTAATAGGTTATTGAAAACAGAATAGCCTAGAGAAGCACAAATCCCACAATGAGGAGAGCTACATGTCATTAATAATGGAATATTATCTGTATTTGAATCTCTTGAAAAAAAATCAGAAGAATATTCTTCAAGAAAATTTTAGTGCTTAGAAGAAAAGAAAGACTGGTACCACTAAAAGTTTTTTACTACATGTCTTAAAGTCGTTTTCAGTCTATTTAATGTGCTTAAGACTTGATCTGTAATTAACAACACTCATGACACCAACTCCCTTTGATGAACTCTGTCCTTGCTGTTATGGTAGCAAGGCTTTTCTCATCTGAAGAAGTAGACGAGGAAATACAGAGTATAGAAGAGACTTTGCCTTAATTATGAATGAACACTCTACTAGATTATTTCAAGTAAATCTTTCCTTTATTCTTGTCCATCTATTTTCTCTCTTTTTAATTTAATATTTTTATTTTTCACCATTGCCTGGAAACTTTGCTATCAGTATGAGTAATTTCAGATAAGCCCTTTTCTGTTGACTGGTTAATATATTCATTTCTAACATGACTGCAGATCTAACAACAGGAGTTGTTCCTTTCTAACATAAGAAGAGGCAGCTTTTTCTGCCTAATTCAACATACCAAGTGGAAAACAATTGGCTCAGTTAATATAACTGATTAAAAAAAAAAAAACCATAGATAAAACATACCCATTTTCCTGCCTGTAGATATTGATGTTTCATTGACATGGAAACTTTTGTTTACAATAGTCTGATGACATTGTTTACAGGTGTTGCATAATGTTATTGACAAGAATAGTGCTGTTTATATAAGCAGAATCACTGTGTGCAAAATAGTCTCATATCTACGTGTGCTTGTTCATGCAGTATGAACCTACTTACTGCAGCCTACAGTATTTGATCCATAACTATCAGCATTCAGCTGGCAATTTGATTTAGAAAATATAGCCTGAAAATAGCTTCATTTCACATATATTACTTTCTGACTGCTGCTGTGATTGCTCAGCCAGAGTCCAGCTGTGGAAATGTTAAAACTATTCATCAGGCATGAATATTCATCAGAGTGTTATTCTTATTTTCCTACACATCACTGGGATGGCAGACACAACTGTTAGGTGAGAGGTGCGAATAAACCCTCCAACTCTCTTAAGTAAAATCCCCTGCACACACACTCAGGCACATCAGGAAGCCCAGTGAATTATGCCTGTGCAGCTGAAAGGCAACATCTTCTGGGTCCTCCTAATGCAGCTGTACTCAATGTGTTATTTGTCATATCAGTGGATCAGTCTGAAAGAAAACAGCAATCCCAATTAATTACAAAATCACAACTCAAGTTTACTAGCTCCTGAGCTCAGTTTAAAATCATTAAGGTTTTTTTAAAGGAATTATTTATGCTTGCTTTTATACACTCAAGTCTTTGGGGACTAAATGACAAATTAAAACATGCTGGTTTTAAATAGAGGTTAAGACTGATGAGTAATCGGAGGATCTGGAGCTTCAAAAAAAGACAATAAAACACAAAGACTTGTAAAACTGAAGCTACAATGGTGTAACTGCTTTGCTATGAATGTTTACTGGCTTCAGCAGGAATGGGATTTGGGTCCAACCACAAAGAAAGTCACATTATCTCAAAAGCCAATTCTGTAACCCTTACTAATTTCATGCCACATATCCTGTTGAGTTCAAAAGATGACATAGGATGAAAACTGTCTATCTTGCATCTTGAATAAAAAAATGCAGGGTGAGGCATACTGCTTCCAGCAGTGCCGTTCCTGACACTGCATCACACATGACGTTCCTCAAGGCTGAGTCCTGGCGCCAGACCCACAGCTGGCATAAGACAGTACAACGGTATTGATTTCGGTGGAGCTACAGTATTTGACATCAACTAAAGATAAGGTCCATTAACTTCCTATTGTCTCTAGAGCATCTGCCCATAGATTTGCCCTGATACATATCTATATGCTAATGGAGTCAATACAAAAATCATTAGACTACAATAGAAATATTTCAAAGGATGTCTGGCAATATTCAAAAAGAATAAAATACACTCTGTGGCAGAAGTGCTGTGCACAGCCTATATGCCATTCATGTACTAGGTATTTCTTCTATACAGGCTTTGTATAAGACTTTTCTTTAGGACAGAATTTAACTCCTATTGAATATTTGCCTGAGGAGAAAAACAAACAAACAAACAAGCAGACAAACAAACCAGGCCTAAAGAATTTTCCTAGTGTTACCTGGAATTAATGCAACAAAAAGTACTGCTTTCACAACAATGTGCTTAATGTAATTCTTTATGACTTAAAGTTTTTGATTCAGATACATGAATCTGATATTGGAAGAAAAAATTATGGATCTGGTTCTATTAGCAAGAAATTGCAGACAACACCAAGTTGGGCAGGAGGGTTGTTCTGCTAGAGAGTAGAAAGGCTCTACAGAGGGAGGCTGGATGAATGGGCTAAGGCCAACTGTATGAGGTTCAACAAGGCGAAGTGCCAGGTCCTGCACTTGGGTCACAAAAACCCCATACAATGCTACAGGCTTGGGGAAGAGTGGCTGGAAAGCTGCCTGGTGAAAAAATGACGTGGGGGTGTTGGTCAACAGCCGGCTGAATATGAGCGAGCAGAGTGTCCAGGTGGCCAAGAAGGCAAATAGCATCCTGAAAATATCAGAAATAGTGTGGTCAGCAGGACTAGGGAAGTGATCTTACCCCTGTACTTGGCACCTCGAATACTCTGTTCAGTTTTGGGCCCCTCACTACAAGAAAGACATTGAGGTACTGGAGTGTGTTCAAAGAAGAGCAACGAAGCTGGTGAAGGATTTAGAGCACAAGTCTTATGAGGGGCAGCTGAGGGAAGTGGGGGTGTTTATCCTGGAGGAAAGGAGGCTCAGGGGAGACGTCATCGATCTCTGCAACTACCTGAAAGATAGGACGAGAGGAAATGGCCTCGAGCTGAACCAGGGGAGGTTTAGACTGGATATTAGGAAAAATTTCTTCACTGAAAGGTTGTCAAGTGCTAGAACAGGCTGCCCAGGAAAGTGTTTGAGTCACCATCCCTGGAGGTAATTAAAAGACTTGTAAATGTGGCACTTAGGGACGTGGTTTAGTGGCAGACTTGACAGTGTTAGGTTTATGGCTGGACTTGATGGTCTTAAAGGTCTTTTCCAACCTAAATTATTCTATGATTTTATGAAAAGGGCTTTAAAAATAAAACACCAGTTTCCATTAAAAGAAACTTACTCTTTTTCAAAAGAATAATGAATAGTCCTAAACGTACCATGCATTGCTTGGTTTTTGCTTGACAGGATAGCTTGGATTGTTCTGTAACTCTTCAGTTACCATTATAGACATCTATTTTCTAGCATTGTACTTTTCTAAAACATCCCAGAAAGCTCAATGCCACTTTAAAGAGGTCATTATATTATCCCAAATAATTAATATGTAGTCTGTTAAACTTTACTGACCTGCTTAAAAAAGGACACTGCTACTCATCCTGAAATCATCAGGGTAAAACACTGACATGCATAGAAAAGAAATTTTTACTTTCTGTACATTAGTCAATGTTTTCTTTTTGTTTTTGTTTTTGTTTTTTCCTCCCCTAGGATTGTTATTCCTTATTCACTGATTTGTTTTTCATTTCCATGGCCCAGGAACTAGTAACCAGACCTATAAGAATAATCCTTTTTTAAATTATTATTTTATTCTAACCAGTGTGGCAAATAAAAGGGAAAAAAATTAGATCAATCTGTTACTCACTTTTCTTTCCTCACTTAAAAGGATCAAAAGGATGTCTCAGTTAACACAAAAAACTTAACTTGGGCATCTATTAAAAAAATGTCAAGAAGGAACATCTGACTACTTAAGTATTGTGACATAATTTTTCACAATCACTCCCAATGAAGCTGTATCATTTTGTATAAATGATTAAACTGCCATGGGAACCAAAAAGTCCATTTCTGAATTAAATTTACTAACCAGTCATTGTCTGTTTTTTCTTTGATAACCAAATAACTAGAGTTAAGCAGATACCACACAAAAGATGGTTTGGGGAGGCCCCTGTTTCAGCATATCCAGAGAGGTACATCTGGCATGGACCTGCATTTCTCTTCATGGGAACAATATGTTTTGGATGCCAGGAGGTTACAAGATGAAAAGACACAAGGTAACCCTAGTTTTTAGCTTGAGCTTCCATGACCTAGCTAGCACACAATGAAGAAGTAATTAAATTGTGATTTACCTCAGCTATTTTGGACATGTGTATGCATGCATATGTATATATGCACATGTTTATGCATGAAAATCTACACATACGTGATCAAGTGAGATGAATTTCAGGTTATGTGGGATGAATCCCACCCACATGCCCTCAAGGTAGCCATAGGCACGGTTTGGAATGTGTAAGATGAAGGTGCTATTCAGGAAGATTGAGAGCATAGTCATCAGTATATTTAAGAGATGCCATTTAGACAGCTTCAGCTTTATTCCTCTTGGTAAATCTACTCTAGTCTGAAAGAAAAAAAGAAAATGGTGTGGGCTTCAACCTGAATCTGTCACATCTTAACAGATAATTTTAATTGCTGGAATATAGTGACTTCCAAAATATTTCTTCTCTCAGTTCCTCTTGTTCTACCATGTACCTGGCAATAAAAAAGTATGTTAGTGATCTTCTACTTTGCTAGGACACGTTATGAAATTTTGACCCATGTACTCCAATGTTCTCAGTCAGGGAAGGATGTGAACCTGATTGACCATTTTTTCAACCTGTGAGCTATGGGCTAAGCTACATGCAGTACTATTGGTTTCTTGCAAACTGAGCCTTGATTTGATTTGGTTCAAACAGATGAACAATTTGGAGATGACTGAACCTGTATCTGACTAATATGGGTAAGAAGATAACAAATAATAATATATATCAAACAATCTAAAAACTGTACACTAAAATAATAGCACTGTAGCTTAGGGAGCACCGTTAAGATTTTTGAAACCATAGAAGCCCCATTTCCAAAAGAATTTTACTTACAGAGGATCATTAATCCTACTGAAAGCCAAAGGGACTTAGGCTAGATTGATTTCAGTGGGAGTTAGTCACTTTGAAAATCTCATTAGGGTACCTGTCTACATCTTTACACTCCCAACTTAAATGCTTTTAACATTTGGCTGCTAAGTCCCTTTTCAAAATGAAGGCTTAGGCTCTGAAACTACATGGACTTAGATTGTTAAAGATATTTATTATCTTCCAGTGATTTCAGTGGAAATGAGGTACCTAGAAGCCTTTCAAAATTCTAACTACTATCAGAGTTAAACATGAAAAATATAGTTAGGTAACAAAAAGGATTTGTAACATCAGAGATTGTATAGCATGTTTCCCTGACCATTATTTTTCCCACTTTGCAATAAAAGCAGTGTTCTGTTCAAAATTAAGCCATTCTTTCTTGTGTTTGTGTACCAAACAGACATGCTGCGCTAATGCAGGAAGGACAGAAAGAAATGTTCTAATCAGGAGAAATGCATGGAGACTCAGCTTAGTGGGCTTTGCCATCTCATCTGACATGTTTAAAGGTTCAGAAGCACATCGCAAATCCAACATGCAATGACTATAATGGCTCAGAATCAGCATGCAGTGCCACTCTATGACACACTGAGCAGCTCAGAGCAATAGGCTGTGCCATCACATTCCAGGGGTTCACACATATATGACATTTCTCTCAATCTTTATTTAGGTTAGAAATAAAAATAAGAAGGGGGAAGGAAAGAAGAATGGATCAGGCTTCAATGTTCAAACATAATTCCAGGTCAGGGTGCATATTTTGTACATGATCTGATCACTCAAGAGCTGCATTAATTTATGGAGAGTTTGGGATTGCTTGTTTATGCTTTGTCTGGGAGGATTTATTTTTAAAGTAGGATTTCTGCAAAATGTTTTGTGGTCTTCTCAGTTTCTTTTGGAAAATAATAACTAGATGGAATGGAGTACTTTAGAAGATATTTCATTTCTTGGCTTTTAAAATCAATATTTTTCATGCTGTCATGAATATTTTTTGTAGAAGCCTTGGCAGCTATTTTTGTTCATTGTAATTGTGGCCATAGGTGAAGATGGAGTACCTTTCTCTCATTATTAAGAGCTTAGTAGCCCTGAGCTAAAGGCTGCAATTCTTCATGTCACCACTGTGGTGGCAAATAAGATTTTCCATTTAGTTTTTAGTAACCTCATTTGTCAAGGAGACTGTATTTCAAGTTTATATAGATTTAAGGCAAACAAAACTGGACAGTTAAATGTTTCTTTTGTCATAAATTTAATTAATCCGTTAGCAAAGAATTAAACTAATGAAACATTAACATTTCTGATACGTTGGCCTATTTCAGACTTCGTGTAAAGAAGGTTTGTGAAGTTAACATAAAAGCTAAATCATCTTTTCATTAATGACAGTTTCAGCATGCTGCCAGCACAGTCTCATACACTGACACGATTTTCATCCAGAATTATGGATATATTTTTCTCCATGTAATTTTCCCCCTTTCTTTATACTTCATGTTTTTAATTTGTGTGTGTGCATGCAAGTGTGTGCATGCATGCAACAATCAGGAGTGTGGATCAAATGAAATATGGCACAGATGCTTAAAAAACTTTAACAGAAGAGTTCTGTTAAAAAGAGGAATCTGTTCTCAAGGTTTTTTTGGGGGCTTTTTTTCTTTTTTCCTTTTTTCTCCCCTTCATTTTCCCTATTTTTTCCCAGTGGTGGTTGAGGTAGAAAAGGTCATGTTAGCAGATAACAAATGCTAACTCCCTCTCAATCTTCATATGACATGCCTTCTGCACTCGGTGACTAACCCTCACTTCAATGGATAGTGCACACTAAGGGGCTCTGACTGAATATTCTAATAAATGCAAGTGTAGAAATCTGACTGGGGCACTTTTGTACACGCTATCTTAGCCAACACCATTTTTCACCTGTTTTAGATTATCCCGATTGAAACCCATAACTGCTGGTCTTAGCTGCAGGTTTGTGATTTGATGCAATTTAAAATTCAGTGAAAGCATGAAATTGCAAATGACTCGCAAAATTAAATTAACATAGCCTGCATATCATCCAGTGTACTGTGCTTTCTCCCCCCTTCTCTCACATCCATTTCTGTTCCTTTAGGTTTCTTGAGAAACATTTGAAAATTTGGGGTGCGACAGTACTTTTCACATCACGATCCAAACACTTAGGAATTCCCAGAGGTTGCTGTGGGGATTAGGATTTCTGAACACCCAAAACTTTGATTAGGCATGCTAGAAAGGGATGTGAGATTTTGCAAATATTTTTATTCCACTATGTTCCTGTTGAGTGCAAACACTGAAAAAAGCTCCGAATTTTTATACTGGAGTTTATGGTTCTGAATAAAACTGAGTCATGTCCCATCATGGAAAAGGCTACAGTAAGAATCATTTCTTATGTCATATCAGAGTGGGGAAGTCCATGAACTTTGACGTTCTTTTGAACACTTTCTGGCTGTGCTTTGAGGACAAGTTTTCAGCAATTTACAATTTATTCTTTTTTTTTCTGATAAAATTACTTTCAGGCTTCAATATGCTCATTGATTCAAATTGAGGAAAAAAATAAAATTTCATCAAAATTTTTAGATCATGTATATCTTGTTAATTCCTCTTCTTGATGACAGAAAAAAAAAAAAAAAGAAAATTAAACTCTAAGAGTTAATGTTTGGATTTTACATTTTATCTTAGTTCTGCACATTTTTTCAAAAATATCTATTGTTTAAGTTATATATGATAGACTGATTATGTTTATACTTTTATTTTTGTTGCTTCTCAGGGACTGAAATATTAGTGACTAGACTCGAGAATCCACTTTGTCACTTACTAAGCATTTATAAAATGATTAGATTTCTATAATAGAAAGGTATTTGATTTTGGTGATTATTATTATAAATAGTATTTCTTGGCAGCAGCAGTCTGAAAAATGAATGTTAGATGAAGAAAGTGTTTTTTTTTCACGGTTTGATTGAATTCTTATTCAAAAAATGTATCTATCCTTATGTCAGTTCGGTAAGGCTGTTTGATCTGACAAGGGTAAAATTCCTTTTCCCATTGCGTAACAAATAAAATAACAAGAACAAATCAAGTTTTTCACATGCCTTTAGCAAACTTCTAAAACCTGAACAAGTTTCCTAGCTATTTTCTTGTAGCAAAAGTTGCAGCTATTTTCAGTAGCAGTAAAATATTTCTTTTTCCACTATTCCATTTATAACTATCAGATTATTTACAAACTCAAATACTTTAAATCCAAAAATAACCTCTTAAGAGCATCAAAAAGCTTACCTAAACTCATTTTGTTATTACAAAAATGTGTGGATAAATGTGTTCCAATCACAACAAAATAAAGTGAACATTGATTTATCAATAGATGTTTCTTATTTATACATATTATAGTTCTTATTTTGATTCGGTTACTAAGGTAACATTCCTACAAAGATATTCACAGTGGCCACCTGTCCTTCATGTGAAATTCTGCAAATTTAATTGGCTTTGTGTGTGCTGAAGAACTGTTATGACTATTTTTATCGATAGTAGAAATAGACTGACTGTGCTTTAGAAAGTACCTTTTTATAGACAAAAAGAACACATACTCCATTTCCATAACTTTTAACCAAAGGAGGAATTAATCTGGTCATATTCATACTCTTTTTTTTTCCACAACTTAAAAATGTCCCTGAGAATCAAAGGTTTGCAGGCTTTTTCCCTGCTAGCTGACTGAATACCAGATTTTCCCCAGTGCTCACTGGGCACATCTTTCTTTCCTGCGCCCAGTGATGTCTGGGTACAGGAGGAGAGCAGGCAGCTGGTAGGGAGGCAGACCTCGCCACTCCTGGGGCTTTGTACAGCAGAATGTGGAGACCTGGTACCTCTTACACCACCCACAAAAGCTTCATTCACTGCAGATAAGGAATGCATTGTTTTCACTACAGGACATGGATAAAAGACTGTTTACCTTAAAGCATAAATTTCAAAAAGGAAGCAAATTTACAGTAGATAACTAAATACATTCCTAAGCTTGTAAAAACAATATTCTGTATCAGCTTTGGTATCTTGGCTAGTTTCTACTTCTCTTTTCTTCAGATTAAAAACTTGACTCTCCTCTTATTAAGATGCAATTACATTGCATTATTGAAGAGGCTGGCTCCACATCTGACAATGCTACCATCTCTTTCTTGTCTCCAGACATCACCCTGCTGCTCCATCAGTTTTGCTGGCACAAACATTTGTACAGCCATACTGTAAACAAGATCACAAGTGCTGCTTAGCAGTCTTCACTGGCAGTCACATAAAATATTTTTCTGACAGAAATGCAGATCTTGCCTGCTGACATGTAGAGAAGAGGGATCATTATATGATATATGATTTTTAAAGCACATTCATTGATTCAACAAAATCCTTCAGCAGAGTCATGTGTTTATAAATGTTCACATTCTTAGTAAAAAATTTAAGCATTGGCTAAGCACTGTCCCATTTATTTCAGTTGACATGACACATACACCTGAAATTAAATGAGTGTTGACGTTCACTTAAATTATGTCTCATTTTCTGAAGTTTCCTTATGATGCAACATCAACATGAAATATATATTTTGATTAGAGAATTTAACTGTGACTCTGAGTATTCCACACTTCAAATGTGATCCAGAATACTAAACCACCATTAGCTACAAATCTTTTGAACATTTAGCTGTTCACAAAAGACAGAGGAAAATTATATTGTTATAGTCATTTTTAAAATCATTTTGTCATTACAGTATTCTGCATATTCTAACAGTCTAGTTTTTATGAGCTGTATTAGAGTTACAACAGCTCTGGGAGCTTTCTTGATGAATTCTCAACGGTCGGTTCCATTAAGCAAAGATTGGTTTTCTCGACTGGAAATGAACCAACAATGGGTTCAATGTGTTTTATACATATTCTTAGTTGGAAATATGTTATTATTATATTGTGTCATTTGTATTTCCACTATTTTGAAAGAGTAGATCAGTTATCTAGTCTGCATATTGAATAATTCAAAGAAGCGTTCTCTATTAAATATTTAATCTATTCAAAATTATACAGTCCCGATATATATCAGTTAAATGCATACATTTATGGAAGCCCACTTTTATTAAACCAAATTAAATATTGAATCAAATTTAATAATTAAACTAAATTACACAGTGGATCAATTTAACACATAACTTCAATTTATGCCACTGTACTCGAATAACAGAGGAATAAATATTGAATGGGTTAAAAGTAACCATACTTATCTGCTGCTAGAAATATTTCTTCTGAACTCAAAAATTAAGAGTCTTGTGCATGTGAATATGCACAGACATACACTTCTTTCTTCCGTTAATCTTAAACTAGAAAAGAGAAAATATCTACCACTATATAGGCCACTACAGGCAAAAAAGACAGTAAAAAGAAAGCATAGTTTATATACACCTGGGTTTTAGAAACCTATTAATGAATTATCTAAACTTAATTTAGTAATGAAGGACGTGTTAAGAGTGTCCTTTTCCAAGCCCCTTTTACTTTTCTTATTTCCAGCCTGAGCTATGCACCATTCTACATAAACAAAACATTATTGATGATATTCATCTATTACATCTTTGAATTTTGTTAAAGGCAGCAGAGAAAATCTTAAATATTTACTATCACAGATACTAGAAGTCCGTGTGCACCTGGACATCGTTTAGCAAAAGTAGACTTATAAGCTGTGATGTGCTGTAGGCTATTTCAGCTAGACCCAGAAAAAGTATTCATTTGAACTGAGTAAGCTTGGTGTATGACACTACTTTCATATAAAACAAATTCTCCATCTTCCTTATGAAATACCTCTTTCTAGTCCATTACAAATTGTAGTTCAGCAAGGAATTGACTTTTTATTATTTACCTGCAGTGACAATTATGTATGTATGACAAGTGTAGGAATCTAATAGTCTCATTCACTTCACAGATATACAGGAACAGTCAAAACCAGAAGTGGGCAGCCACACATGTTTGATGCAGATCACTAGTACTTGGACTTTGATAGGTAAAGACAAACTGGCTTGTTATAAGTCATCATTTAGCCAACCTTGTAAAATACCTTACTCTAACTAAATACATCCTACGTAAAAATGACAAGGAATAAACAGCATCACAGGGAAAAAAGATGGATAAAATTGAGCTAAAATTTAACTATCTGAGCAACAAGAGCATCAAAAAAAATTAATGTTGGTATCATACCTGTGGAGCAAATAAGTAGGAGAGAACAGAATGAAAGAAATTGAAATTTCTTACTTCAATCAGCAACTGCTAAAACAAAGTATTACATTGAAATCAATGCAGAAAAAAAAGATTTGAGCATCACTAAGTTTACTGACCAAACAAAAGAAAATTCTTCCAAGGCAGGAAGTTCTTATAAATATTTTCATGATCTAGATTCTTGTGAGATCTATGCACAGGGAAGTTCTATGTGTACCATATTTCCTGAAGCTGACATTTTGCAGTTTCCCTGCAGCAAGAAAATCAAAGAAGAAAATGCTTGAGAGAAGACCTCTAGCCTAAGAATTGACCATATTTTTTTTAAAATGTGTGGTAATGCCACCTAAAACTCTTTGGTCTAGCTTTATGGTGAGAAAAGAAGACAATCAGCAATTTGGCAACTGTGACATTCTCTGATGCTTTCAGACTGGTTACATTTTTGGAATGCTGAATGACAATTTTATTAATTGGAAGTACATATTCTGAAAAAAACTTCCAGAAAACAAAATTGTTTCAATTATTTATTATAGTTTATCATAATTTAAGGGTTTTCTTACTGGTCCTTCTTGTACCCTCTGATTACTTTTGTTTAATTAGAGAGACAGATTATAAATTTCTTAATATTATATGAATATTATAAATATTCATATATTATAAGTAAATATTTATTTATAATTTAATAGATTAATTTAAGAAATTTAAATTAAGAAATGAGGAAATGCTTCCTTAGTCTTCATGCATGTCCTATCTGCATATCAGCTGCACACTGGGGTGATATAGGACCCTTCAACACAGAGTCCGTCAAAAGAAAATGGAGTGAATAGCTCACTAGTGACTCCCACTAATCAAACTTAGTGAAAGATAAAACAGCATATTCTGGGAAGAGAAAAATCAACTGTGCACAGCAACTTCTTTAAAAGTATGTAATATGACTTCTTTCAACTTCTTCATTTTCTGAATGTAACGTATCAGAAGCACACATCTGCAGGCTTCAGCTAATATTTGCATTTAATATCTGAAGTCCATAAGTGAAACCAAATAATCAGAATTCAATGGTGTGCTACCCTCAGTGCATCTTCATCTCTCTCTCCTCTTAAGTTGTACAAACCAGGAGGAAGAGACAACCATCATCATTAATTTTTTTGTAAATAAAGTTACAGTACAGTAATGCCTGTACTGGTGTTTCTCACTTTGGATTTTGAAAACAAACCAACTTTCTCTACATATTTTATTAGTAATTCAACAGGACAAGAAACTTCACCATATTTTGAACTGGCATGCTGTTTTTTCATACTTTCGCACACTGACATTATACATAAGTGACTTGTTCACCTAAGTCACAGTCTAGTGAGATTTTGAACAGTTTTTGCATGGTGTGAATTCCTCCATCTCACATAACTCAGCTCTTGAAGAGTACGAGGTAAGAAAGTGCAGGATTTCTTTTTCTGCATGTAACTTGCAGGTATTCAGAGCGCTTCACATTTGTCTTTTTTAAGTAAGTCTTAAAATTAAATACTGTATAAAAGCAGCAGTATTTTGTCAGATTCTTCAGATTTGAAAATTAGAACAAATGCTAGGAAGATCCATAAGGTACTGCAGTAGCCCTTAAAATGCCAGTTCCTCACAACCTTTCTCTCTGCATTCTGTCACAGCAATGCTTTGCTTTCAAACAGTACAAAATCTGACAACTTGTTACATCATGTCAGTTTTGCTCAGAGGTAAGATGACACTAGGACTCTGACTCCTTTTAATTCCCTCCTTGCCTTGGGAACCTCTCCTGCTCCAGAGTTCACGATGACATAGAAAGAATCTTATGGAAGGATTCAGTCATCTCATCTTGCATAGCTTGATCTCAGTAGATTACTCAGGAATGTAAGTAGATTCAGACTCATTTTCTTCCTCCATGTGGGGTCGTATAATGTGCATTACAATCGAATCCCTGTAGAACTAAGAGAACAAAATGTGCAGCTCAAATCAAAAGAATTTACATGGGTAAAATACCAGAATCAGAACACTAAAGGGCATATCTGTATTTTATGTATATATTGTTTTAAACTGAATGTAGATAAATATGTGTGCAGTCTTTTAGAGGAATGGATGAGAGAGTGAGAAATTAAAATACTGTAATATGAAATTATATTTCAATATATTATATT
The DNA here is from genome assembly GCF_031877795.1 of Strix aluco. Taxonomy (NCBI): domain Eukaryota; kingdom Metazoa; phylum Chordata; class Aves; order Strigiformes; family Strigidae; genus Strix; species Strix aluco. The sequence goes on from NC_133933.1 coordinate 90,317,788, forward strand.
TTCACAGTAATAAGAACATAAAAATGTGGAAATATTAAAACAAATAAAAAACGACTCTCCTTCCAAATCCCTGAATATCCCAGTATTGCCTAACTTTAGAATTGTCTAGTCCAGCAAGAAGCTGGGATGTAAAAATATGTTAGTGGGATCCTGCAGACCTGCAGTATCTGCTGAACTCACAGTACTACATCATTGTGAGTGCAGGTGCTAAGCTTCATTAGAACAAGGCCTTTTTATTTCCTTTGTGACATTCTCTTCTCTTTCCACTAAAGCCAGCATTTTCTCACTTCTCTTGTCTAGATGATTGTACAGCTTGGGTGTTCAAGCCAAGTAGGGAATTACAGCACTTAATTTTGAAAAAGCAATTGGGAGGATGATTATCAAAGGTTATCTGGGAAAGGAAACATTATGAAATAGATTTCTGCCAACTCATAGTCTTATTTGCAGGTGCACAGAGATGTGAATAGCTCCCTCATGCAGACCTCAGCGCTGTTCTGAGCTGTCATCGATTCCTTCTGTCTTCAAGACTTCTTGAGTGTGTGAGGCGCCTAAGAAGAGGCTGGCTGGAAGGAAGGTAACAAGAACAGCTCCATCTTTTATCTTTGCATCTGCCACATTGCTGAGGAGAGAAGTATACTCTTTGTTGAAGAGAGATGAGCTAATCTACTGATACATTCTTTTTATCTTTTGGATGGTTATGAGTACATAACTCACATTTGACTATTTTAATGCAGACAGCACTCAGATACTGGTGAACTTTACTTGGGTTTGTATTAATTGCTTCACTTCTCCAGGTTTAAGCCAAGTCTAAGTGTCAGATTTAGGTTAAGGTACCTACCTACAGATAAGACAACTGCTAACTGTAGTGCAAAGTGTGTTAGCTCACAATATAGTCAGTGGAGATGAAGTCAGTGCAGAATGTAGAGATGAGAGAGCAATTCAGCTCACCATAAAGTGAAATTAAATAATTCCTTTATGATGGGACTTAGCTGCCTAAGCATAAGTTTCTAGTGCCACTTCAGATGGTTTGAGTTCCCCAACCTACATAGATCCCAGCTTCCAACTACCACTTTTTGAGTGTGAGCCCTTGTGTTACAATGGACATTCATTGGTCCTTTGGTCACATCGACAACCTGTACAGACATACTGTGCAAAATTGTGCATCTGAAATACTACTAGACATTTGTGTTCAGACAGTTCATGTCTGGTCAGCTGAATCACTCCCTAAATTTCATATATAGTAGCTGCTAAATCTCTGTAGGTTATAGTGGAAATTTTAGAGCCATGACCTTATTCTATCTGACTACTATAATGGTACTCAGTATTGTTTAAGAAGCTCTAGAACATCTAAAACACATGTAAAAGTCTGGAGATGTGACAAAGACCTGTGGAAGATCTGCTCCTTTCAGGCCAGGGAGAAAGTCTCAAATGTCTAAATGGTCAGTAGATACCTGTGTGCAGACAACCAAATCAAGCTCTCACTCACAGGTACACATCTGCATACTGACTCCTCAGTTCAAATGCCTTAAGGTGCAGTCCACTGGCTGGCTTCATTGAATAAAAACCTTTCAGATTGAAGATCACATTATCTAACTTTCAAAGTTTAGTCCATGCACTGTGTCACAGTCTATGTCCTAAAATCTGCATGATTTTAAGTGGCATTTTGCCATTTATAACATCCAAATGTCTCCTCATTACAAAGAAATTCTGTTGATCTGACTTTACTACCATTCATTCTTATTAGACAAAATCAGTTCCTTTGGAGAGGTCCCAGAAAGGAAGCAATTCTGATGGTGGTCTTCCTGCCTCAGCTAGAGTAGTGCTTAGTTTGTTGGTTTCCTTTGTTGTCCTACTGTGAGATCACAATGTAATCTTCAGTCATCTGAAGAAAGAGATTTTGAAAAATCATCACTGTCCTCATAAACAGCTGCTGATTGTTCATCTTCCTGAAAATGTTACCAGTTTCACAGGCTTACTAGACAAGTCTTCCCTAAATAACATTGTAAGATGATCAACTTCCTTAAGAAATTGAAACCTACTAAATTATATTTTTCCTGTAACTATCTTTCCTGTAATTATCTTCCTTGTTGTTTTGAGCTTATGATAGGAAGGAGGAACTGCACTTTTCAGAGTTAAAACTGTAAATCATATTTTTGCTGCTACATACCTAGAGGGAGGATTCTTATTGTACTGATAGTTTCAAAAGTTTAAAACCTACAATATTTGAGCTGACAATTTAAATTTGATGTTTCAGCCAAGCAAGAGAAATTTTTGCAGTAGTTATCATGCCTTTGATCTACAGAGGCACCATCATCAGATTTTGCTTTCACTAAACTTTTTAACATGTGTGTGAAAACAAATTAAATTATGACATAAAATGCATATATTTGCAACTTGCATGAAGTTTATTATTTCATTAGCAAGTGATCTGAAGGATTATTTCATAAAACTAGTCAAATTACAGAGGAGAAAGTAATCCAAGAGGTTCTCAAAAAAGCTGCTTCTCAGACAAGAAGCAAAAGAAGGTTGTGAAATACATCTAAGGGACAGACATCCCAAGCAGCTCTTGGGAAGTATCTACAAAGACAATATACTCCCATGCTAATCTTTTTTTAAAAAAAACAGCTGTAGGGGAGGGGTGTCTATGAAGAGAGGGATAGATAGGAGTGATGTTTTGGGATGTTTGTCTCCAACAAACACATGGATAAGAAAGTCTCATGTGTAATGCATGTGGAGATTCCTGTGTCCCTGAGGGATGTGCTGCCATGGCTGAGATTCAGACAGGGCTTGTGCTGCTGTGCCCTGCTGCCAGCAAGGCCAGACATGTGCTCTGGGTCCCCATGAGCTGCTTTGTGGCAGCGCCACCTGAAACACCTTCCCTTTGATGCTTTCTCCAGAATTAAAATGAAGGAGAAAACACCTCAGTCAGTCTGGCCAAACTTAAAGATCCTTCCAAGGATCAGACAGGCTCCCAGGTTCTCCTTGTTCTCTCCAGATAATCATTTGTTGTGTTGCCCTGATTTTCATTTTCTTGCTCTCTCAGAGAAATAATCAGATACTCTCACTGGAGACAAGTGTTAACTAACTGCTGATTTAATTTTCACAATATTGGTAGCTGTTCTCTCTTTCTCTGCTGTGTTGTTGTACATAGAGAGAAGGAGGAAAAGGAGAATTAATCCTACAGTTCTCAGTCTGGAGGAAGGGGCTGTACCCTGATGCCCTCTCAAAAAAATAGTCTGAGAACAAGTAATCCTAGAAAATAAAGACACTGTCATCCAACCTCCAAACAATTCACAGAGAGGTCCCCAGGTTGCTACTGGAGTGATGAGGCCAGGTATAAGGGTCATGTTTAGTCCCACCTTTAAACTAGTATACTGATATATCTTAGTCACACCTTGTCAGACTGGGTGTCTGACAAATGCAGCAGTAGCTTTTTTTAAATAAAAAAATCAGACAAACTGAGCTGCCAGTAACTACATTTAAAGCAATATTGAGTACTATATAATATCTAGTATTTAAAACATTTGTCCAGGGAGCTGAAGACATGGATTACATTCCCTCCCCAGCTTCAGAAGTTCAGATGCACAGCTCTTTGTCATGAAAAACTGAAAAGCACTTCACAGAGAATGACTTGGAAATTTCTATTTTAGTTTAGTGTGAAATGTTCAAGTTTCATCATACTGAATCTTAAATTACAAAAAGGAATTAAAATGGCTCTTGATGTAGAGGATGCAGAGACCTATATGTTCTGTGGGCAACAAAGACTTTCTCATGCAGCTCTGTTTGTAAATGTTACTTCATTAATGCCTTTGTCCCTCAGACAGACATTCATCTTGTTTAACTTTAGCCTTCTAAAAATTGTCTACTCTGTGTAGTCAATCAGAGGGGCTGGTATTGACAAAGAATGATTAATCTGCTTAATGATTCTGTAGGTGAATTTATTTTTTCCTTTTGACTACATAGTTCAACCCCTTGCTTAGGCTGGCCATGCGAGGATGGGATTCAATGGCTTAAACAAAAATGTGTAGTGCCACCTGTGACTCCTGAAGTATTGCAGAAATTTGCACAGAGCTGAAAGATATTACACAGGATGTAAGAGAGATTGCAGAGAGGAGGAAAATCAGGTGGGATACTCCACCTGACACTTGATGTCAAGTGGGCAGCTTAGACCCATTTCTAATTTCTAGACAGCTAAAGATAAATAAGTCACACCGCACTCTAAATATCTAAATGAGCTTCCCAACAATACCAACAATAGTCTAACTTTACCTGGTTACAGCAGAATCAGCAAGGCAACAGGTCTAAAGAAAAACTGTGTCTTTCGAGAACAGTGTTTAATGAAGATTTACCTCAAATACATAAGTTCAAAGATGTCTTACTGTTCCAGCTTCCCACATTGGTTTTACAGCCTGACTTGCCCTTCAATGCTTCCCATTCATGGAGGAAGCAGGCAGGACTGTACTCTTAACTTACTGTGTGGCATGTGCTGTCTAAATCTAATACCACTAGGACTGCAAACAGCTGTGCAGAAACTCAGGTTAGTTAGACCCATTGACTTTCTGATTTTGGCTTACCTAATAATGTTTCTAACGTTACCAGATGTATGCTTCGTATGAGGAGTAGTGTTCCTTCTGTGGTGACATTGTTTAGTTATCTAAAGTAAAAATCAATTTATTTTATTTTCTAAGAATGACTATGGCACTAGAAGAGTTTTTGCTACATCTAAATAAAATCTGCTACTGAACCTCAACTGACAATTTAGAGATAACTAAAATCAGCTAGAAATAATTCTACAAGTCTCAAATGTGATACTGAATATGGAACCGCTTTTCTCCAATGTGATCATTTCAACCTCTTATCCGTGCTTTTATTCATATTCTGACCTTTTGGGCACATGCCTCACTTTTCCTCTTAATGCGGATTGATGAATCCATCTACCTGTTGCTGGATTTGTTGCCCATCAATTCTGAGCAGTAAATTTCATTACCTATGCACTAAAAATTCAAATAGTAAGATGTGTCACATATTTTTTAAAAACTAAGGCATATTTATTCCAGGTATCTTTTAAAAGCCCAATTGATAAAATTGCAGTACATAGAATATCTATAGTTTGAAATGTAGAAGGAAAAAAGCCTCCCAAATATAAGTAGCATAATAAAAAATACAAAGGAATATAGAAAGTATGAAAAGCAATACTGAAATATTAGTGTGATGCTAAGTAACAGTGAATAACAAGTAAAAGCAAAAATGACGGCAGTAACAGAAATAATGTTTTTAAAGGTCAAACTTTTCTATGAGATTAATGCATAGCTATATCCTTCAGTCTTTCCTCATCTAAGGACTCATGAACTCCAGTTGGGAGTACATCTTAATCAAGACTAAACTATACTGCCCTAATATTTGAGACTTATCACAGACAAATCCTATAGACATAATTGGTCTTCATAAGGCAAGAGGATGGACATTCAAAGTCCTTATCAGAACTGTTTTTCCACAGCTTTCTGAATTCAGGTATTAAAAAGACTAGGTTTTGCCAATTAACTGGAAATACAGTGATTTCCAATATTCTGATATGAATCTACTGTTAGGCAGGACTTTTTCTAAGGGAGAGTCAAGAGTCTGCACACATTCATTTCCCAATAGGTAGTGGGTTTGCACAAGAGATACGATAAGCTGTAGCAACATAAAGTTATCTTCAGTCTTATATAAAACTAGAAACTGGGAGTGTGTCACAGTCTTTTGTCATGTATACATTTCAAACATCCTCATCACATTTATATGAGCTAGAAATGAGATACTAAAGGAAAGGTTTTCTTTTTTTCTTTTATTCTAAGCTTCTCCAGTTTAAGTTATCTTACAGATAGTGAATTTTGAGTATATTTTTCAGAAGAAAGCTAACAAAATGTGCAATTATATACCCCAAATTGACTTGTGATGGCAAATTTAAAGAATATGCATCTTCCGGTAATAAGTTTGCCTGAATAATTTACCTGGTATTCCAGTATCCACTTTCAATGGTAGAGATAACCAGTGAGACATTAAAGACTATTATGTGGACTACTTTACCATGAGATGCTCCTGCAATAAAGCAAATTTAAAAGGAATAAGGCTGGTTTAGAATTCAGTTGAGGCGCTTTAGAAATGTGCCCTCAGGCAAGCATCATCAGGCCTCAGGTAATACAGGCCCCTAAATGTATCAGGATCACCTTTGTAACCACATTGTTAACATGTTCATCATACTTGTGAATTTACAACACATTAAGTCAAGCTGTAGAGCCTGTGCTTGTTCTCAGCAGCGGACTTAACAATGAATGCAATGCATTAGAAAGGGAAGAGAATAAATCCCCTTTCCCCTGGCTGGTGAAGCTGCACCATGACACTGGGCAGTAGCATGGGCAAGGCTGGAGGATCAGGAAGCAGAGCCATGCATAGAAATGAATGTTCTGATTGACCAAAATGTTCCCTTTGCCTCCAGTATCAAGTTCAACACCTTGCAGAAGAAGGGAGAGAGACATTTAACTGTCCAGAACCTCACCTTCTACGCTTGACATGCCTATGTTAGGTGACTGAATTGGTTGCCCATAGTTTCAAACTTTTCCCTATACTTGAGATATTTGAGTCATCTTGGATCTGTCGTGTAGATACTTATAGTAACTGTAAAATCTCAGACAGAAAGAAATGTCTTTACATTTCCATCTATTGTTCTTCATTCACATCTGTCATCCTCAGTCTCAGCCTTTAGGATATCACTATTCATCTCTGCATTTCTTAGGACCCCTTTCTGAATTAAGATTCCTGATCAGAGGCGTATAGTTTCATGTTGCTGCTTAAAATAAAGATTATCTTGATGAAGTGTAGTTCATCTCAGAGACAGAAAGAAACCATGGTTCAATTTCATGGACAGGGACCATAACAATGGGAATATCTTTTGGGAAGGTTAAAGTGTGTGGCTTTCAGCTCTTCCAGTCCATGACACTAGTTATTACTGCTGGGTTGGTTAAACAGGTCATAAAACAAAGTGTCCTTGTCTGTGACAGGCAGACAAGGTAAAAGTCTTACAGGTTCATGCACTTAATTTATTATGAACTTTTGGTTCTTGATCTTTGACAACAACATGAAGGTTTAGTAGATTAAACAACAAGAGAAACTGCAGGAAACACCTTCAATTTCTTTTTTTTTTTTAATTGCCTTAAAAATGCCCATAATAGTTTTTAGATTTGATTCAAGTTTGTTAACAGACATATGGTCATAACAAAGAAATCATTCTAGTCAGTACAGCCCTAAGCTAAGCCCAAAATAATTTGATCATTTGTAAATCATTGTCACTTGAATGTTTTCTCAATATGGCTTAATTATAATTCAACATAATGTTAAGCTTCTGGGAAAAGACCTCCATTAAAAGGTACTTCCTGGGAAAAGCGGGAAATTGAGAGCTCTCAGCTAGCATTGCACTTTATTATTCATGTATAATTCTTCTGCACCACTGAACATCTGCTAATAAATTTGATTCAAGTTTCCATGATAGCTTTTACCCTCATCATTCAATCTCTGCATGAGATTTGTATCTGATGAGAATTGATGTTATTTATTTATTTCTGAGAATTCTTATCCTATTAACAATTTAGCCCATAAAGTCATCAGGTAAATTAAAAATGTTTATCAAGAGCCCCCTTCCCCAATTTAAAAATAAAATAATCGTCTTGATTTAGAAGAGAATTTCTGTAGATTCCCTGGAAGCTAACTGACAGATGGTCACCTTGGCACTATGTTGCAGTAGTGCAACCAAGCATTTATTAAGAGTTTCTGATGCAGAAGGTGATCAAGAGCATCAGAAGCTATTACTTCTAACTCCAAGTTTTGTCAATCTTCTTTTCCTTTGTGCCTCCACATTCATAGATAAGCTGAAATCCAGATCAAATGTAAAAGTTCCTTTGAACAACTACAGATCTGTATGTTGATTTGGTGTATGACTTGTTTCATGTGATATAGTTATTTTCCATGTGGTTAGACCATGGAATTGAGGGTTCAGTTTCTAAACTCATTCTGAGGTCTCCCACTGAATCACTGTCTGGCCTTTAAGAAGTCCCTAAGTTTAAGCTTATCAGAAATGCTTACCATTTCTATTTAAGTCACACATTTATTTGTGCCAAGCTTGAAACATCCATAATGGGTTACTCCTCTTAACATTCCTAGCTTTCATATCCATATACATCTTTTCTACTACCTTTACAAATGCAATAAGACTGTTTTGTATAGTTACATAACAACACTTTTGAATCTTTCAGAAATGCTTAGTAGAAAATCAATATAAAATCAGACTTCCAGGATTACACACAATAAAAGGGACTATTACTAAACCAGAAGTAGTGAACTAACAGCAAATGAGAAGTTTGTCCCCAAATATTCATGGTACAGAACACATAGGAAAGGGCAGGCAGAGACAACTGAGTTCTGCTTGCCCAAAAGTGCATCAGGAATGGTTAGGCAGGGATACTACGTGTCTAGCTGAAGTGATCATACACCAATCAACAACTCACCCAGAAGGGAAATTCCCAGCCAAGAAGAGAGAGAATGTTTTCATTCCCTTTTCAGCTTCTCTTCGCTTTCCCAAGGGAAAGAAAATACTGCAAGAATTGCAAATAAACCTTTCCTTTCATCCTGATTAATTTATTTTATGGATTCTGTAGCTTTCATTATAAGATGCCATCCAACAACTTTGAATATGTTACATAAAATAATCATTTAACACTGCTGTAACTACAGTATTTACTGTGTCATGAAGCAGGAAAGGTTAATTATTGGCCTGCATCATTGTCACAAATGTTATTATCTGAAGTAGTGCTGAAAAGGTAATGCATGAATTGTGGTATGATTTAGCATATTTCAGTTTTTGTTATGTTTCTCCTTCTATTTTCATTTTCAATTGCTCAGGATTTCTTTTGCAAACCTCTTTTATTCTCTTTTCAGATTATTTTGCAAAAGTGACATTTTTGAAATGCAAAAGAAAAAAGTCAGTTACATTGGTGATGATTTCTATCCCCTACAGTCCCTGAGGTGGGCCATTTAGCCATCCTGTCTAGTATGCATCCTGTCTACATATGCAATTTTTTTTTCTTAGTAGCATGTTGCAGTAGTTATTATATTATATCCCTCCTTGAGATTACGTTGCTACAGTAATATTCTTAAATTCATTTGATTGGATGACTTGACCCTTAAACTGTTCTACTCTTCAAAATTACTACTAGGAGAAAAGTTCTGCAATCGTTTGAGATTTTATTCACTGCTGATGATTTTCTGTTTAATTCTATATTTGAGATCGAAGCACATTCTAATTAGTAATGACTAGCCAGATCTGAAATTAGGATAGCGGAGTCTACTCATTTACTTCTGAATCTATTTGTACTTCACAGTGTCCACAGCAGCTCCACTGATCCTACAGTCAGCTTTTACATATAGATTATAGATACCATATGACCTTCTGTATAATGTAAATATTGTTGCAGATATGGCAGAAGAGGTCTGGATATAGAATTTTTATGAACTTTCTTAATTTGTAGTTTAAACTATTTTACTTTTTGTAGTGCATTGTGCCTTTCTGGTGCATAAATACTTCACACTACTTTGATAATCTGTAAATTAAGCATTAACTTAATTAACCAGCCCACATTCAATACTGGCTCCATTAGTTTCTACAATTAGAGGATGTCTACATAGCTTAGTCATCCAAAATTAATTTTTTCAAGATCTGGGGCAATTCACAAGGTTTCATAGTTAAACTTCATCAAATGAAACTGCACCTAGAAGGACAGATCTCTAGTGGGCTTGATTTCCTACTGCCTTACTCCTATAGGCAATTACATTTATACAAAGAACAAACATTACTAAATCAGAATGATAGCGCTCTATACCCAGTTTGGGCTTAGGTACATTTTTATCTGTGCAAAGTAATGAGCATTCAGATTTTTTCTCCTTTCCTTGGTACAGTTAAAAGAATAAAGTGAGAAGACTGATTTTCTTAACAGTAGCTTTATAACATCTTTAAACTAAGCGATGTACTCGGTTTATTGCAAAATGAAATTCTGCTGCATCATGTCAAAATGGAGGAAATGCTGAGGATCTACAAATACTTACACTCTTATGAAAAATTTTCATATATTTACCATCAGAAGGTTTTCCTCCAAGATTTCTATGATGATATTCACAGCCAGTTTCTGGCCATTTTGCACTATTTCAGTGATATAGGGCATTGAATTGATGAAAATTGTGATATAATTTGTCTGGGCTAGTACAAGGAATTCAACATTTTCTAGAATGACCCTTTTCACAGATACAGCCAGTGTTTTATTTAAAATTGTCAAAAAGTGATAATGGAGGACTTATGAGGCAACAGTCCCTTTTATTTACACATCTTGCATTCTGGAAATCAGTTACTTGTAACTACAAGCAATTATGATAAAAATGCAATTTAGGAGGGTTTCTAGCAGTAATGATAATGAAGCAATGAAATAGATTGTCTGGGGACATTGTGGATTCTCCACTACCGGAGGTCTTTAAGAATAGGTTAGACAAACATCTGTCTAGAATATCACAGCACAGACACATCTTTAGCAGTGAAATAAAATCATAACACAGTGTCTTTGTTTAAGGTCACAGCCTGCACCAACACAATGGTCCTAAGCAAAAATAGAAATTGTAGTTCCACTGCACAAAATGGGACCAGCTATATGGTCTTTCTACAGGTCTCTGACAATATCCCCATATGCAACAATATATCTCTGACATGTAGAATGGTTAAGCAATGACAGTAGCTCCATAGGTATGCACTTTATGTAGTGTGAAGAGATTTTTGCAACATACTGAAGTCCTTGATCTGCATAGGGATCTGGGGAGGCACAGTACTGCCACTCTGAGGTAACAAAGGAAGATGGTTCTGCTCTTACTTCAATGCCCCCTCTTTTGAAGAGCAGCCCAGCTTCCTCCCTTGCCAGTCAGACTGAATAATGCTTCCAGGCTTTAGTCCTAAAAGTCATCACTTTTATAAAATATGCAAGAACACATTTACAACATCAGTATTCCAGCAAAGTATTCGTATGAATAATTAAATTGAAGCTACAGTTGTCAGGAACACAAGCAAAGTATATGTTGTTCACAATTACCTAATCTTTTTCTGTTCACCTCCTGGGGTACTCTCTGATTTGACAAACCACTGTGGGTTACTGACTCTCTTCACTTCCAGGCTCACCCCAGAAGAGCCAGCTGGTGCAGAGTGATTCAGCAGGTGCAGAGGCACCGTCCCACAGTAACACGAAATGCAGAAACATGTTTAGCTCTTTACTACACCCACACTGTAGGCAGCCAAAATAACACTGATGGCATTACTCAGTATCAAGGAGAGGCTGTGAGTGCTTTCTGAAAGGCTGAGTGGGGTGCTAACATGCAGGAGGGGCACATCCCTTCACAGCTGCAGACCACAGGCATAAATTTTCTTTTGAGGGCAAGCTAAATCTTTTGGGTTTTTTTCCTGCTCAGTACAAGCCTAGTGAAGATGACTTAGGGTGAGTAAATTAGGCGGGGAGGAGACCCTCTCTACTGCCAGCAGAAGGTGTCTAAGTGAAGCTCATTCTCATTAAGCCAGAAGTGCTGTGTAATTTTACAAAGAGTTTAGATTGTATAATCGTCACTGCTTCACATTTCTGCTCCTGCACCACTACTCCTTTCCTCAGCCATCTTGCACTCATGTAAGCTCATGGGATACCAGGTTAATAGGATGATGCAAGTTAACTTTTTCATTTAAAGTTAGACAATTTTAGCTGGTCATTATCTGCCCACCAAAGACCATAACAAATATTTACTCCATCGCAAGTGGGAATGCCTGTAAGGAGCCAAGGGCAACAAGGGGCAGAAGGAACCACAATATCTTTAAAATTTGTGAACAGCATTTTCCTCCTTGAATCAATTCCAGAACTTCCAGTTATTGTCCCTTATGCCGCATATATCTGCTTTCTGTATTCTTTTTAATCACTAATGAAATTGCCTCGGTCAAATGCCTGTAATTCAAACTCATTGCGTCAGACCAAGAAACTAAATTCTCATTAACCAGTGAATCTCACTTCCACTGAAATTTTACTGAAGTCATTGCAGCAGTAAAAATGATGTGAGAGCAGAATTAAGCTCTGTCCTAAACCACTGATTTATTTACTGTGTACAAGCTTTAAGGTATTTATTATTTATAGACACAGACATGCAAAATATCATCTTTCTGTTTATTTTTGGGGAAATTGGGATCATGTTGCTATTTGCTTGTTCAAATATAACTGTGATTGCATTCAACAAATAATACAAGCAGGATCATTTAGAACTTTTTTCTTAAAGTTTATTTAACATGAAGAGGCTCATTTTCTTTGACCAGTACTTTGTAAACATTTTCTCTAATCTTATCTGATACCTTTGATTTAATTGAGAAAAGTCACTCTAAAAGAATGTCATTTTTCCTGAATGCTTTTATAGAAAGAAAAAAGTAATGTAATTAAGAGAATATAAAGCAAAAGAAAAAAACAAAAACATAAAAAAGCAAACACAAAAGCAAACCCAGAAAAAAACCCTCTTGAATACCCAGTCAGAACAAAGACATGTGCATGTCTACAATAAAAAATTGCTGCACTCAACATATAAGTAGGTGACCTGTAGATGATCTAATTTTTAAAAATTACATTATGGTTGTTTGAGGAGAGGAGAAATAAAGGAAGAAGGGAAGGAAAGAAGAAAGGAGGCATTCTAACTACCAAAGGATTATTCATAAAAAGATAATTTTACACCACTTTTATCTCAATCATTTTTTAAGACTTCTAGTTAAAAATGGGTCACGGGCTTAGTGCAACACCATTGAAGAGGATGTAAAACATCTGTTGAAATCTATTTCTGTATCATTAATGCCACAAATAAAAAAAAAAATCACCTTTACTTTTAAGTGTTTGCTGCAGATTATGGTATAAAACAGGAAAAAAATCTCATAGGAATCAGTGGGGGTCATTCCATTGCCTGTTCTGTCCATAGGCAATGGATCAAGCCTCTAAACTTGAAGCCACTGGCAGCTGTCTCTTTGACTTTACTCATCAGCAAAGTAACGTCTTTCGAATTCTCAAAGTTAATGTCAACAGTGAGTGCTGCTGTGTTGTCACCTATACAGGCCAGTAGCTCTTCTTGGAGGGAGAAGAAAGAACTCCTGCTTAGATTAGATTAAAGACATAATGCAAAGGAATTGGTATGAACAGCTTCAAGATACACAAGCCTTTATGTGCCTTTGTGAACTACAGGACATTTGAGTGGCATTAGATAGTTGAATAGTGAGCCAGAACACAGACATACTGATTTTCTTTTTGTGCAAATGCCAAAGAAAAGGTTTTTCCCATCAAAACAGAACCACAAGAAAAGATGCAGAGTAGTTTATATGTAATCTGTATATAAGATTTTTCCTCCCCTCTTTAATATGTTATGAAAAAGGAAATGTGACCATTCTGTGAGCACAGAGTAAAGATGCCAACATGAATTCCCTGTTAGAAAACATCCTTTCATTAAAATAAGTGACTAAGGCCAAGGGTCTAGGTAGCTAAACCCCACTGAAATCCAGAATACAGTTGTCAAGGGACCGCAAGAAAAGAACAACATGAAACAAATTTTCTGACCTAAAGTAGTCTTGGAATAACAGAAAACAAGGAAGCTCCCTTAACCATCTTATTGTGTTTACTCTTTGTAATTAGTCTCTCTAGAACCATGTCAGGTTATTGATATAAGTGGTAATTATGCACAGGGATAGATGAAAGGAATACTTTAGCTATGTTAAAAAGAAGAATCAGTGAACTTTTCAAATTCAAAACTTTCCTTTCATTTCAATTCCATTACTAAGAATGTCATGTTATATTCAAAAAACCTTTTTCTTTATTAGCAAGACTCCAACAGTAAATATACTTTGTTGATCTGGGTAGAGCAAGACTTAAGGTCCCAGAGTGTGAAAATCTTTCCTGCTCTTTATATTTATTTTTTGATATTATGACATCTTTATTAAGGATAAGGTCTTAGTCCTTGCTATATCTCAGCAGGCCATGGAAGGGTTAAGAAAATGGCAGTGTTTCTACAATGTACAGACATTGTGGTCCTTCACAGGTTTGACACCTTTTCATGCCCTAGGACATATTTTACAGCAGATATGCAACAAAAGGGCAGACATATATGCCCAGAGAGAAATATACCCTTGGTTCTTTTGCTAAGTTGGTTGATAGCAGCAACAGAGACCCAGAAGACAAATAGTCACACCAAATGTTCATTTTCAGAAACGTTTCAGTGTGCAGTGATGACTAGTTCTCTGCCTGGATTCTGCCTGATTTTATATACAGGGTCAGGTAGTCACCATATATTCTGCTAACAAACACTGTGCAATCACTCAGTCAGATTAGAGAAACAAAGAGAAACAGGAGCTTTCAGGGAGGGAGAAGAATCATCAACAAATTCTCCTAAAGAAAAAAATCAAATATGTCCTTATTTTCTTGCACTTATTTATTTACCTATACCCTGCTTTTAGCCATATTTCTTTCCCTTGAAAGAAATTCTTTCTCAAATTGCTTTTCTCGACTGCTAGTAGAATTCAGAGATTTTTCAACCATTAAAAGCTATAATTTCAATTAACCTTCCACTGTTAGCTATATTCTACTTAGAATGGAAGTTCTGAGAAGCCTTGACAGGCAAGACAAACAGCTTTCCCAGCTACAAACCGCATTTAATTATTTGTCTTTACACAGTACTGTAAACATTATTAAAGCACCAAATTTTGCTGTTGCCTAGATTGCTGAGGACCACAGTGATTCAGCTATTCTTCTATCATGTGGTCTGAAGTGTGGTGGCCATGAAGCAACATTAATAATAGGATGGGTGCCACCATTTTTAGTATTTCTCCTCTCTCTCATCCCAGCAAGACTAATCTGTTGAAATGCAATGTAAAGTTTGCTTCCAGTTATCTTGTTCTTATTACTGGTGAATAACTTCTTACTATACGAGTGGCCCATTGAAATTAATTGCCTACATACATCCAGTGTGAACAAAGAAAGCATGAACAGATATTTATTAGTCTTGATAACACTATATTAAGTCCTTGTTTGCATTTAGGTGATAAGGATTGAATTTTCAGAATCCAACCTATATCACTTAACTTGAAACTTCCACAACACAGACTCCTGCACATGAAGTACTGTCCCTAAGCTCCTTACATAAAGAGAAATAGATGTTTTAAAGCACAACAGGTCTGAAATATTTTAGACAACTCCTTTAGGATGAAATGAACTGCACCTCAGAAGCATCTTCTCTTCATTGGCTGGAAAATAAGTCTGAGGAGACTAACTTAGCTGTCAACCTTTTCTGTCTAGAAGAGGTCATGTGGATCCCACCACTGATTTCTAAAGCTGCTTAGTCTAAAATAGTGTCTCAACCCAACATCCACATGTTTTATGTCAGTCTGAGGGTGAAATGATTTGCTTTCTGGAGATGTTAGGCTCTTTGTATTGACTTTCAACTCAAATAACTTCAGCCTTCTAAACAAATTATTATCTACTATATAGAATTTTCTAAGCCACTATGTAATGTCTAAATAGGGACTCCCAGAGATGATCCAGCACACCCTAAAATTCCCAGTAGTTCAGAGAGGTAGGATAAATCAGTATACTCATTTTGGCTACTCATCTAAGGCCAATGAAGGGAGAATGTTGCCTCTGCTGAAACTAGATACCAAATTTTAGATGACTGAATTTAGATCAGTAACCTAGGTGTACATGTTCGACAAAAATAAAACTGCTCCTAATTTACTTAAGTACTTTCATAAAACCTTTGATGAGGAATTTACCGTTTAGATCACCCCCTTTGTGGCCCATTACTCAGGCTGATTATTAATAATTTTAGTGAATTGTATTCCAATTTTACACTACCTTCATATTTGATCAAGGCTCCTAACATTTCCTTGGCCTTATAGAATAAATCAGAAGGATGTCATACTTTTTAGATTGTATGTACTATAGAACAAGGATGTGCATGTATGTGCATATATGCATAAGCATTTAAGTACTGCAAAGAGTCTTTCTTTCCTTCCAGGACTCACACAGTCATGCTGTTACAATGATCATCATCATAATGGTGACATCAAAAACTTGTGCACACTATATCCTTCCTATGAAAATGAGACAGCACATGCAATTTGGCATGTTCTCAGAGCAACGATCCACCCACTCAAGGGTGTTATTAGAAACATGAAAACAGAGTCATCCATCATCCCAGTGGTACATGCTTACCACTCACTCTAAATAACTGTGCCTGGGAGTGGAGGTTAGACAGTTTCCCCTTTTGATTTCTGTTATCATCCTGTCATGCTGCTCCTTCTGATCAGACAATACATAGTGAATGTCTATTGTCAGTTTACTCCCTTTTTAATTTCAAGATTTAGTTTCCCATTCCACCCATATTTCTTAAAAAATTTCACATAAACTACTTCAAAAACTTCTTTTCACAGAGAGGTAGCTCTTTCCTCTTCTTTCTGCATCTATTATTAAAATATTTATGTTCGAAATATGTAGTCCATCATTGATGAACTCTCTTTCCCAGGCTGCATTGTTTAAGTATCTTATACTGGTATTGTTTATGTGTCTATAGAACATTCTAATTTTGCTTAGTTAACCTGTTTGGGGTTTTATATATGTATTCAAGCCTGACTTGAAAATGGAACTGCTACTGGTATTATTACATTTCAGAACACTTAGACCAAAAATTGTACTAGTGCAGATGCCTGTTAGCCAGTGTCTCCATTAGCAAATACATGGTCCAGTATGTTATCTACTAATCTACTTTGGTGACAAAGACCTATCATCCATACCACACATGTTCCATGGCAAGGGGATTACTTTGGACTAGGTGTCATATGGCTAGTGTGGGGTGAATGTCCATTTCTGGCTGGAGTGTATTAACTTGATCCATACATCTATCACATCTTTCAGTTTAGCTTCAGATGAAAGAAAACCAGTTCATGCACTCTGAGATCACTCCACAGTAAATGGAACTGACTGGAGAACACCCTAATCTAAAATGTTGGCAAAGAATATGTGCCTAGAATGTCATTAGATACTTCTTATTTTAGCATTTTTGTCATTTTAATAGTGGAAGTGAAAGCTATTTTAAGGTTACTTCATGTATTACTTCTGAACAACCACTGTTCAAAATAATTTTTAATGTTGCGTGGTCAGACAAATTTTTGCAAAAATTACAGAGAATGTTTTAACAGCCAATTAAAGGATTTTTCAAAATTTAGGCTGAAGAAAAATCATCTTTCTGGCCATTTGAATCTTACTACATCTCATACATCTAAGTATCTGAAAAGGGAACACTAAAAATCAAGATGATATCAGATTAGCATTAAGAATCAACAGTGGTCTTAAAGGTCAAGAAGAGTATCATCAGAGATATGCCCAACAGCTATTTTATTTTTTCAAGGTTTGTACCTACATGAATTAACCGATAGAGTTCTGAGCATATTTTATAACATTTCAGGCCCTCATTCAGCAACAATTTACAGATATATTCCACTCTACACTTCTGAATATTCTCACAAGGCTACTTCAGGTGATTCACATCACAACTATTAAATCTATAAGAATATATTTTTCCTCCTTCGTTTTCTAGTATTCTTTGTTCAAGTTAACTCAATAGATTGTTTCTTGGAAAATATACCATAATCAAAACAAAGGAAAGCCTTTTAATTGAAGCTGAATAAAGAGTTCCTAATATAGCCAACATCCAGCTTTCATCACAAAACAAATAAGTAACTGACCACACTAAAAAGTAGACTCCAATTGTAAGCATTGTGCAGAAAGTGAGGGGATTTCAGGCAGTGTAAAGAAAGAGAATAAGATATAACTCCTGATAACATTGTCCACCACTTACTGAACCTCCATCACCAACAGAATAGTGAACTGATAATTAAACAGGGTAAATGTGGTAGAAGCTAAAATAAGAACCAGTGCAATATTTTGAAATTTATAATCAAAACAAACTAAATGTAAATAATAAAATGGGCCTAATTTCCAGAAACTGTTTCAGAGAGCTGCTGCAACATCAGAGTGAATACTGAGAACCCTTTACTGAATAAAAAAAAAAAACAAAAAACCAAACAAACAAACATCAGCCTTACACCATTTCTTTCTATTTGTCTTCCCACGGCATGGGAGTTACAAACTGTGCTGCTATAAAAGCCGATGATTCACAATAATCCTGTGACAAGTTTCATCAGAACAATCATCAGTAATCATGTGTTGTGAATAATGCAGCTGTAGATTGATTTGGTGCAAATTCACATGTACATTTCCACATGCTCAATCAGAAAGAGTCAATGCTTTGATGCTTTGTACTACAGTGTCTTGATTTTCTACAAACTAACTCTATTCAGGACAATACTATTCAATGCACACACATCCTCATCAATCACATGATAGAGCTTGTGAGAGAGAGCTGAGAGAGAACTTGCCACACACTGACTGTTTTAATCAGGTCAGAGCATGGTAGTTTGTGTAAAAACTGATGTGTTTATGTGTGTGCATGCATGTGCACGTATGTGTATGTGTATATACTTTATGTATACATAAAGTTACATTTCAATTTGAGAGAGATTAGTACTGCACGACAGTCACTGAGAACAGAGCAAAGTAACTTATGTAACAGGAAACAAGTGTTTCACAGATTTTCATACATGTAATTGCTGGATTTTCCCTAAGCCTCTTTTATGATACATACGGACAAAACAAAATCCCTGAGGTAAAAAATATACCAAGAAGGGAGGCAAACCATGCAGACTAGAGCCCAGTTACAAAGAAATTATCTCTAGGAGGAGGGTCATACTCCTCAAATGTCTGAACAATCAGTTTAAGCAGTCAGGTAAGGTCAAATGGCTCCAATACTTGAAAATATAAGAAAACAATTAATTCAGTGTCACAAAACAGTTCTTCACCTGGAAATGTAGCATTTGTGGTGAGGTCCTTTTTCAGAATGACATCCTTTTAAGCTCATGACATTGGTCTTTAACCTCTACAATAGTTAACAAGTATTTTCCACATTCACAGAGGATACAAGAAACAAGCTGCAGCTTTATCACCAATGTTTAGCTACCAGTGGTTGCTGCTTAACACACTCATCCTTAGACATGTGTGCCCTTAGTTACCTTGCTTCAATGAACAGAGGTTTAAAGAACCTGCTTAACATTTTATTGCATGTACTAAGTCATTTTGCAGTCTATTAGAATTTACAGTGCAGGTAGCATTTATTTGTCCAAAGTACCCCATCTGATAGCCATGCTTAACGTAGGCATGGCTCACCTCCCAATAAACAGAATTGAATAATAGATGTCTAAAAGCTGAATGCTACAATACTGAACACTGTAACACATAAGCTCTCCTAAAGCACCTCTTGCAGAAGATCTGCCTGGATGTCTATACCTTAAATATCTTTCAGCAAAACTAGCAGATTAAAAAAAAAAAATCACCCTATTCCGTTGTTCTTTTTTATTATGACAGCAAAGGTCTTTGGATTCTGCAAGGAAAAAATTACTTCTGGAGATGGCAAGGGTCAATCTTGAGTCCAAAGCTGAGGTCAGGATTTTGGCTAACAAGGCTCAACAGACTAGGTAAACTCCAAGCTCCTAAGGGTCTGAGCTAGAGTTAGGAATATGACAGAGAAAGGCAGATGATTCAGAGTGAAGTAGGAGAATAATTAGGGATTTGGGGACAGTGGCTAAATATAACATGGGCGGACAACATGTTATTGTTTTCTTATTGTTCTGAATCCCATTAGGCTAGACTTGGCTTGGCAAAGTCAGCTCTACAAAGTTCAGGCAGGGTTTAGAGTTCAGCTGGAGTTCAGAATTCAGGCCAGGAAAAGCCACTAAAGTAATATTAGTACTGAAGTGCATAGTTTTCAGAGTTTGCTGACTAAATTGAAAAGAGACACTAGCTAGAAGGACTTCCAGGATTTAGATTTAATGTCACAATACTAGGAAAACAATTTAGAGATAGAGGACCTATTGGGGCTACAGGCTAAATTTAAAACTAGGTCTATCATAGAATCATAGAACCACAGAATCATTTAGGTTGGAAAAGACCTTAAAGATCATTGAGTCCAACTGTTAACCTAACACTGCCAAGTCCACCACTAAACCATGTCTGTAAGCACTACAAAAAAGCTGTGTCTGGTTGGGTCCTATGATCATAATTTAGGGCTCAATCTAGGAGATGATACTGGTTTATCATTAGGTTTGTCCTCAGCTGGTTTACAAAAAAAAAAAAAATTAGCTGGTAGAGACTGATGAGATAGGTCTACTGGCACTACTCAGTTAAATTCAAGACTTAGCATGATACTAGGCCAGGTTTTGAGCTCAACTTTTCAGAGGCTTTAGATGAGATTTAGTTCCTAAAGTGGGGTAGGAACCAGAAGAGCTAATAAGCTACCAGTAAGTCTAGGTCAAATAGGACATGATGAGTCAGGGTCAGTGTGACCAATAGCAACAGACTCTGTTTTGAGGAGTGAGGGTAGCAGGAGTTTCTGTACTGTTTAAAGCCAGTTAGGGTATGATTTGACCAAGACTGTCACATTTTTAATACTGTGGGAAATTTATACCACAGTATTTTAAGCTGTTAAGGATAAAATTTAATGATTGCAAGTCCTATAGACAGGTTTCTATCAGTATTAGTCATAGTTTAAGTAAGAGCTTGGAGATTTCAGAAATTAGAAATGGAATGTTAAAAATGCATGAAATCAAATCTTTCCTCTTCTTGTCACAGGGATTATTAAAAAGTTGAGGTTTAAATGTAACTTTTATTTTCTTATTGTTGTCTGTTTTTCTGTGCAGTTTCCATTTTTGGCTAGGCGTGGACCAAAGATTTATCAAGGTATAATTCTTTGCCCCCCCACACCCCCCCCAAAAAAAACCCACAGCAAACTTAAACCATTGCATCCTAAAAGAAAAGAGAATGAGAAGGTTAGAAAGCATATCACTTGCAGAGTTGTGAACAGAAATCATTTTCAAGGCTCCAAATTCAGTGTCATGGCCTTTACTTTCTGCTGCTCTTTTAACAGTCCTGGAGGTAAAGGAAGAAAAATGACATGAAATATTGTAGTTACTTTTACACTTTTGGAAATCAGAATAATTTAAATTGTAAATTTTAATTATGTCCTCTTTTTCCACATTTCTGTTCATCACTCTTGACTAAAAAAACCTTGATTAATTTTAGTGCAACACAATTTCCATGAGCCTTCAAAAACTTTTTTCTCTGGATATAGCAGATCCTTTAAATATTAGATGTATATTTCATCTGGCTAAGCCTATTACTATCTACAAGGTATTAGCATACTTTGTACAATTCATTCCAAAGACCCAATTCAGAAAATTTTTGCATGATACAAAGTCTGACAAGAAAACTATGATGATTATTGTTGTTCTTTAACATATTAGCAGTTAATGAAATATAATTGGGTAATATTTTTCCAACATAGGATCTGGTATTCAGTTTCTTATAACTTTGTCAGACTTAAAGCCATTATGCTGAAATTTGTTGTGGCAGATCTTTGGTTCGCAACAGACAATGAATTTCACCAAATGTGAGCAACTAAAGAATGACAGCTAATCCCCCATCACAACTACCACTTAATCCATCATCTCCTACGTGATTAATGACTATTTTAAAAAAAATTTTCAGTGCATGCGTTATTTTTTATTTAAAACATAGATAATACTATTCCACAGTCTTGCAAGGACATGAGAACGTGGATATGCAGCTGTCTGGGAAGTCCTAAGATAATGTACTGACGATTATCCTAAGAACAAGTCCACATCTCTCCACGGATAGAATCTGAGCAAAGGCCACTGACTAACATGGTACTCTAAGCATCAGATAAGGAAGGAGTCCCATAGAAAAAAGTAGCATGTGATCACTTTAATTAAAGTGATAGGAAATTAACAGATCTTAATTTAAAGTTGCAGAGGCAACCAGCTTTCCTTAATGTTAAAGTTTGTCTTTGCGAATTTTGTAGTACTCTTTTGCCATAAGGTTTTCTGAGTATGTATTCCAGGACAACATATTTTTCCTCAAATATTTACCAAAAAAATTGCAATTTGGAAAAAAGTATCTCTCTGAGCATTGGTTCATACATACTTTTCGTGCTATCTCAGCTGAAAAGAGTATCCATTTGATTGATTAGTATTCTGCTCTTTTGTTCTCATCTAGCTTCTATAATAAAGCATAATCCAACTGGATGTTCCATGAACTTAAGATCTGTTATCCATGTGCATACTAGGTCAGGGTATCCCGACTAAGGGAGAAGAAGAAAAAGGAAGAAGGGTAAAATGGAGAAAGTTACTGACTTAATATCAGCCAAACCATTTGATTTGACTTTCCTCCCATCTTCAGCGTGCTCCAGGGACTCTGGATGAAATAATATATGGTCCCCACTTGCTTTTCATCTTCATTCACAGAGTAGATTCTAATGTCAGTAACAAGAGGAATGAATCATAGTAACAAAGACGCAAGCTTAAGAAACATCCCTCAGGTGAAAGCTTACCTCTTCAGCTTCATCAGTATTCAGATAAACTCTACGTATATTTGTAAGCGAGGCTAGTGTCCTGGCTTCAAATAAATCGACAGAAAACAGTCCCAGAAAACAAATCCACAGAAAACAGGGAAGACGGAGGGAGATAAATAATGGTCAGTAGGCATTCCAAACTTTCTATCTTAGAATAAAACTGTTTCCACTAAATTACTCCAAATAAGATACAGTAAGGATCTAAAGCTGGGTATCTGGTGCCTTAGTTCTCTTTGCCTTGCCCTGAAAATGCCACGGATCTATCTGTCACAGAATCACAGAATCATCTAGGTTGGAAAAGACCTTGAAGATCATCTACTCCAACCATTAACCTACACCGACCATTCTCAACTACACCATATCCCTCAGCGCTATGTCAACACGACTCTTAAACATCTCCAGGGATGGGGACTCCACCACCTCCCTGGGCAGCCCATTCCAATGCCTAACAACCCATTCTGTAAAGAGATACTTCCTGATATCCAGTCTAAATCTTCCCTGGTGCAACTTGAGGCCATTCCCTCTTGTCCTATCGCTTGTTACTTGGTTAAAGAGACTCATCCCCAGCTCTCTGCAACCTCCTTTCAGGTAGTTGTAGAGGGCGATGAGGTCTCCCCTCAGCCTCCTCTTCTCCAGATGGAACAACCCCAGTTCCCTCAACCACTCCTCATAAGACCTGTGCTCCAGACCCTTCACCAGCTTCGTTGCCCTTCTTTGACAATGCTCGAGTAATTCAATGTCCTTTTTGAAGTGAGGGGCCCAAAACTGAACACAGTGATCAAGGTGCGGCCTCACCAGTGCCGAGTACAGGGGTAAGATCACTTCCCTGTCCCTGCTGGCCACGCTATTTCTGATACAAGCCAGGATGCCATTGGCCTTCTTGGCCACCTGGGCACAGTGCTGGCTCATGTTCAGCCGGCTGTCAGTCAACACCCCCAGGTCCCTCTCTGACTGGCAGCTCTCCAGCCACTCCTCCCCAAGCCTGTAGCGCTGCTGGGGGTTGTTGTGGCCAAAATGCAGCACCTTGCATTTGGCCTTATTGAAACTCCTACAGTTGGCCTTAGCCCATCGCTCCAGCCTGTCCAGGTCTCTCTGCAGAGCCTCCCTACCCTCGAGCAGATCAACACTCCCACCCAACTTGGTGTCATCTGCAAACTTACTGAGGGTGCACTCGATCCCCTCGTCTAGATCATCAAGAAAGATGTTAAACAGGAGTGGCCCCAAAACCGAGCCCTGGGGGATACCACTCGTGACCGGTCGCCAACTGGATTTAACTCCATTCACCACAACTCCTTGGGCCCGGCCATCCAACCAGTTTTTTGCCCCGCGAAGCGTGTGCCCATCCAAGCCATGAGCAGCCAGTTTCTCCAGGAGAATGCTGTGGGAAACAGTGTCAAAGGCCTTACTAAAGTCAAGGTAGACAACATCCACAGCCTTTCCCTCATCCAATAAGCAGGTCACCCTATCATAGAAGGAGATCAGGTTTGCCAAGCAGGATCTGCCTTTCTTAAACCCATGCTGACTGGGCCTGATCATCCGGTTGTCTGACATGTGTTTTGTGATGGTACTCAGGATGAGCTGCTCCATCAGCTTCCCAGGCACCAAAGTCAAGCTGACAGGCCTGTAATTTCCCAATTCATCCTTCCAACCCTTCTTATATATGGGTGTCACACTGGCCAATTTCCAATCTGTCGGGACCTCCCTGGTCAGCCAGGACTGCTGGTAAATGATGGAAAGCAGCTTGGCGAGCACCCCAGCCAGCTCCTTCAGCACCCTCGGGTGTATCCCATCTGGTCCCATAGACTTGTGTACGTTTGTGTGATGTAGTAGGTCACTGACTATCTCCTCCTGGATTGGGGGGGAGGTTGTTCTCCCAGTCTCTGTCTTCTGGCTGAGGAGGCTGGATTCCCTCGGTACAACCAGTTTTGTTATTAAAGACTGAGGCAAAGAAGGCATTAAGCACCTCAGCCTTTTCCTCATCACTCGTTGTCATGTTTCCTCCTGGGTCTAGCAGGGGATGGAGGCTCTCTCTGGTCTTTCTTTTGCTGTTGACATAAAATATCTTGGCTTTGATAAAACAGCAAATTTTGACCAATACATGACTTGACTTTTGAGCTTAGTTTGGTCAAATAAATGTTAATAAATATTTACATTAAATTTCTTAAAGCTTTAGGAGTTAAAGAAGTTATTTCTTCCAAATGTATGATATTTTGACTATATTTAATAATTAAAATTAAACAAGACTTAAAATATAACAGTTATAATGTACTTGGAAGATTTGTGTTATCACCCCTGGACCTTCCATGACTCTTTCCAACTTTACTGTTGTGCTTTGGCTTATTCTGTTTTAAATTGAATACAAATAACAATATACTTTCAATTTGAGTTTGGAGTTGCTTGCCTAGAGCTAATTTGTGTCACAAATTTAGTATTATTTAAATGCAGTTTTGAATATTATTTATTGTTATCAATGTAAATATTTAAATGATATTCAATAAACATTTTACCGAAAGGTTAAATAATAAATATTTAAAACAAGTGTCATTTAAACATAGGTTTGTTTCCTTAATGTGAATGGAAGGAAAATGACCATTTAAAAGGGTGTTTGGGGAGAAAGACTAGCAGATTACAGATCTTCACATTGTGACCAACCAGAACGTATTTGAATCCATCTATTTCTTTCCTTTATCCACAATTTAAAATCTTTAGTTTGTTCATATCTGTCAAAATATAATTACATTAAGCACCTAGATGAACAAATTAGAGTCATTTAATTTTGCAGTTTAAACTCTGATTTGCCAGATTAGTTCAAATCAAAAGGAAATTCCTGAGGAAAACGTATTTCTGACAGCGATAACATAGCAGAGTAGTTGATGAAAAAACATGAAAGAAGTACAAAAATTCTGCTTTCTTCCAGCTAAAAAGAAAATTGAGGGGTGCAAGGAATATCTAGATCCTTTAACACCACAGGTCTCCCTTGAAAAGCAGTTGCTTAAGATGCAATAGTTCCTGCAAAAAGAAATTAAGGTTGTATATGGATGAAGAACTCCAACGGATGGAGGGGAAACTAGTTGCTGTAAGTAGTATTTTTGCTGCTCTTTTCACTTGAACTGCACAAAATCAGTGAGTTATCATTACAAAGCAGTGTTTTCCTCTTGTGCTATGATAAAAAGGTGCAGAAATTACTTGACAGGGTGCTAAGACATTTCCTGCAGAGTTCTTTGTGAAGGTTGACATTACTTCCTATCATTCTACACTAGAAAGACTTAAACAGACTTGGGACAAAATCTCAGTGAAATGCTGATGGGTCATGAATCATTTCAGAAAAAATCTCCAAAATAGCATTTGAATAGACAGAAATAAGGAACAGCTAGGACTGAATTTCAGTCTGAGGTCCCCCCATATTCCTCAGTATCAGTTTCAGCAGCAGAAAGATGAGATTTCGCTAATCATAATCACAGTGTAGCAGTTCAGGATTTCCCAGACATCAGATAATTCTGTCAAAGAACAATGAGCTTTCATAACTAACCTAAGCTCACTCCAGCAACTACCAGCTACAAATTTTCTGCATATGATCCTGTCACTAAAAGCTCAGCCTAACACTATTGCTTGTAACAGCCCCCTACAGCCTGGCACCCTGTGTTATAATCCCACTTTTATTGCCCATGGGAAAGAAGACTCCATCATATACCTGTTTCTGCATATGTGCTTTGATAAACCTGATAAATACTCTTGTGCAGGGTTGAAAATGTCAAATGGAGCTGACAGGCTTGAGAGTAAGATAACAGAGTCCAATTGGAAGCAAATAACTTGTTCAGAGTCTTCAGATATAAGACTATGCCCACATGGCAACTGCTTTGAGTTGAATAAGAGCAGACATGAACATTGTTATAAGAATAAGCGAGTATTATTATTTTCTGACATATAAATGCACTTCTTTGAAAATAAAAAAAAAAAAGATGGAATTTTAATGAGACAGTCAAGAACTGAAGTGCAATTTAGAAAAGCAGTTGAAAGCAAAAGAGACTGAAGGAAAAACAAGGAGAAGGAATGAAAAATGTTACTTTAGTATGAAACAAAACTGAAAAGGGAGCAAAAAGTTATGAAAAAAGTGTGGTTATTAGAAGGTCAGAAACTATCCAAATAAAAGCTAGATATAGAAATAGGGAGAAAAGTCAGGAGTGGATAGTCTTTCAGTCAAGTAAATTTGTGTAGCATATAATGTGTATAAAACCCATTGATAGATTTGGAGAGCTGACCAGCTAGGACACCATTTTATCATCCTGATAGAAATACTGCCTCTGGCTAACACAGTAGGGTGATAAGCACTCTGGATTATAAAGCAAGAAAGAGATAAGAATTAAACCAGAATGTCAAGAAATTCTGAACATGCTTCTAGTTAGATTCAAATCGGGAGTACATCTTGTACCATTTTACAAAACTCTTGCCTTTCTCCAGTATCTATTTTCCATATGGTCGTCTATCTTATTGATATTATTTCTTATTCTTGGTAGATCCATCAAACATTTTAAACATAAGAAGAAAAAATGTATAAACATATAAAATAGTAGTAACACTAACACATAAAATAGAAATAAAGTTATTTCATAATTAAGAAGACACTACCCATGGCCATGACAAATAAAGTAGCTCCTGTGGATGCACAAATGCACTTATACCTGTTTTAGGGGAAGCACATTATCAGAAAAACAGAACAGATGTAAAGAAAATAAGATGGCTGTGTAAAGAGATATCTCTACACTGCTGTGTTCTTAACCAACAAGTAAGATATATGTAACAAAGGAGAGCACTTTGATCTGTTCACGTTATTGTTCCTCTTGCCAGAGACAGTTTCTATCATAAGAAACATCTTTAGAGAGTTCTGATGTGATTTTTGCCTCCATATAGGGGTTTCTTTTTCCCATCTGTAAAAAAATACATTAAAAATAAAATAAAACACATCAGTTCTGCAGCTGCACACTAAATAACAGGCTAAATGGCTTTAATTTAGGTGACAAATTGGTATAATAATGTAATGTCATCCACAGAGACTGCCTCAATGAACAACTGACCCCTTGAAAAAGGAGAAGTTATAATCACTTTTTTCTTTGGAAATCTCTGAAAACTTGCCTTGAACTTTATTCATTTTACTTCTTTGTTGTTAGCATCTCAGTAGAGTGACATTGAGCCCAATATCACATCTCTGACTACTAAGAGAGCTTTAACATTGTTTACATCAGTGAAAAAAAGGCTCAGTATGTGAATCTGTGGATGTTTCTGAACCACAAATGTTTTGTAATATGGCGATGGCAATCAGAAGCAAATGGTTTCTGGTGCCCCCCATTCCAACAACTCTTACCTGAACATGCATTTTTACCTCTGATACTAATTTTAAATGTGCTTTAAAAAAAAAAAAACAAACAAAAAAAAAAAAAACAAACCAGGAAAAAAAAAAAACAACAAAAAAACCCCACCAAAAACCAAACAAACAGTGAATGTACATGAATTAAAAATCAATACAGTTGCTGATCAGATGAACCTGGCTTAACCTAGAACATCTTCCCAAGAGGACTGGGCCAACCACTTCTTTTGTGGCATCTTCAACAGACTGTTCTTGCTTTCGACTGCAGTGGTCAAGACATAATGAGGATAAAAAATATCCTATAAAAATGGAAGCAAGATCCCAACTGAATTACAAGATACTATGTCAAATGTTAATATTAGGGGCTACTACTTTTCTTTTAGAGGAGTAAAATTTAGCCATTAGCTGTGAATAAAGGCATGCATATTACTTTCTAAATTGAATGTGATTTAATTACATTCTATCCCATTTTCAATTCTCTGTCATTAGTTTTAGGTAAAAGGCTTTGAATTTCTGTTCTTAGATGGCAGCTCTCTGCCACCTAAATGATCATGATTTCAAGTAAGTATGGATGAGCACAAAAAGGAGTAAAGCTAAAAATAATTTGCACAGCACCTCAGTACCCTCTGACATACCTATGAAGAAATTCTCTTTGGAGATGAACACTGATGATATCAGTATTCATTTTGAAAGGAATTTTGACATACCACTGATGTATCTCAATACTTTGTCTTGTCATTCCTTTCTAGACAGTGTTTTTGTGATCTTGTTATGAAAAGGATAAGCCCATGAGGGAGAAGTTCCACCACCAGAATTGACAGAGCAGCCAGGAAACTTTCAGTCCCAGTGTGGGTGCCTCTGTCAGTCCCACTAATCAGAAGGGGCTCTGAGATGCCTTATGGTCCCAAATTTGTTCAGAAATTGTTCTTAGGCAGGGAATTTATGGAGATTTGCCTCATTTAGTATCTACACCTCTTGCAAAGAACTATATGCCATAGTATTCTGATTAACTGTGGACATCACACTGCCTTTTTTTTTTTTTTTTTTTTCCACAGGAGGATGTTATTTGGCCCATGAAATTTAGCAGAGATTGCAAGAATAAATTCCAGTGTACACTCTTCTCTTATAAAATCTACTCACATAAACCAGTAGAGGCTGGTCTTCCACATTTTTTTTTCCCTACTGGCTATATTAATCAAATTTTATCCCAGGTCAGTAAAGCAGAAATGATACCATCACAAAATCTCAGCTAGTTTTGCAAAAGGTAAATTTATAAATGTAAATACATGTTACTTGCAGATTTTCTGAAGACTTATTTGAGCACAATGTGTGTTACAGGTTTTTGGTTTGGTTTGTTTTTTTCATTTTTACTTATGACTGAACTAAGAAGACAAAATCTAAGTAAATGGTAAGAAAAAATGCTAAAGGTAACTTTTATTGACAATTTTTTTTCTTAAATCTTTGTCAGGTGTCTTCCTTGTGAAAAGTGTGTACATGCTGCTTTCATAATATAATATTTTACTTTGTCTAAATCACTACTTTTCAAGAATAAAATAAGGATTAGTTTACCTTTAATGTTGGCACTTGGAAAAAAATTAAACAGTGGATAGAGATTACTACTTTTAATATGTTTTCCCTTTGGTGTCAATTATTTCAAATCCAGGTTTCAGTTATTTCTATAAAAGTGTGGTAGTCATTTAGACCATGAATACCCTTAAAGAGATCAAAGACTACCAGAAGATTGATACATGCTGAAAAAATATATTCTTTTGCTTTCACTTATTCTTCACAGACTCTTAAAGCAAAAGTCAGCAGAACCCACTCCCAGCATAAGTGAGCACTTTTGCCTCTTTAACTCTTCGGACTTCAGAGCAAAATCACTGCAATGTGAGATAAACTGCCTACAGGAAAGAAGCCTGAGAACATAGGTATCAATTCTATTTTTAGACAAGAAATGTAAACTTAATAATATACTGAAATTATATTTGGCTCACCATTCAGTATAAAAGAGGTTGTTTAAGCTCTGAGCTCTGCTGAGATCTGAGATTTGGTTCTGAGCCTTCAGAAAACCCAAGTCCTTGGAGATTCATTTCCTTATGAAAGAAATCCCTCCTGTGCTAGTGCAGAAGAAGCACAACAACGGTCAGAACTCCAATAAGTTATCATCGTCATCAACATTAGCACCAGCAGTTTTCAGGCTGATGCATTTTAATGATGATGCTCAGCATCCTCCATTTCTGAAGCATACTAATTGTGTGTTTGAATGTTTAAAAATTAGTAGTCACTTTTAAAGACCTGGTTGCATTTTGTATGCATCAGCTGCAAATAAGTAAAAGTCTCTGTGTCAAGGACTTTACAACCTAGTGAATAAATAAAACAGGTTAGGTACATAATATGCAAAATGATGATACATCTATAAGCTACAGGAATGTTTCTGAGGAAGAAGCAGAACAGGAAGCTATCATGGAAGAAATGTGCTCATACAGGATTAAATAGATGAGAAGAGGTCGCTTCATAGAGGAAGAAAGAGAACAAATCCAGTAAGTCTCAGATGTACTGCACAGGGAAAAGAAGACACTAAGTGCTGCAAAAGAATGTGCAGATCTTAGGAGACCTCTGAATCTTTGTAAATCCTGTTTCCTGAGGAAATTTTAAATAGGGGTTATGAACAGCAAAAGATACTGGCAAAAATGTTTCATTTAATAGCAAAAAATATATTTTATAGATCAATAGTAGGTTTAAGGTTTTCTTTTTGTTTGAATCTATTACTGCAGTTGTCAAATGGAACAGCTGATACTTAACCTTACCCCAAAACTGCATATCACTTCCAAAGGGGATAATGCAATACATTCCATTTCCTTGTTTCACAGACATCTTTGATACATGTCATTTTTACTCAGTTACTGCAAGATTCCAGAATCTGAGTAGCGACAACATCCTTCCCTTCTGGCATACTGGACCAGCTGTTGTGTATTACTGCACCTAGTCTTGCAAACTCCTCTTAACACAGCACTTCTAGCAGCCTGCTCATCTACAGAATTGCTGTAGATTCACAGGAAATCCCAGCATTTTAAAACATTATTATCTGATTTAGGAGAGGAAATTTAACTATGAAATTTCCCAGGATCTCCATTTATTCAAGGAAAGAGGAGAAAGAGCCTTCTCGCACTCCTTAGTCAGTAATGTGAAAACACAGGCAAGCTCTGAGGTGACCTTTCTAAAGGACCATCCCTAAGAAGATGGTTCTGTTGCAGAATAAGCATTTGGTTTTGAAATGAACTCATTTAAGAGTTTTGAGGTAAAAAATAGATGTGTCAGCAAGTTTGTTCTCAGACTAAGACCAGATATTCTTTCAAGATGCAGAAAAACAAGTGTGTATCTGCATGCAGGTGACTGGCTGGTAAACTTAGCTAAGCTAACAGAGGATCAGTTTCAAACCCTTATTTAATCACTCTAGGCCAGCACAGCATCAAGCAGAACCTTAATCACTTACATTGCTAACCAGTGCTCAGCCCCCAGGGTGTCTCACTCTGCCAAATGATACATCTTTATGTATTACTTTGTCTCTGACATAATCTGAATTTGTCTTTTGACCAGCTTTGTCTAATCTTACTAGGACTTATTTAAAAAACTAATTTAGAAAGTTTAGTTGTTTATGAAGAAAAGTATAGGGGGGAAAAAACAGGTAGCTTTTTGCTGCATACAGCTTGCAAATTCAAACGAATTTTATAAAAGCACATAAAAAACTCCTATCCTCTCAGCATGCCTCCATTCAAGAACAACGGCTTCCTACAGAATCTGCCATCTGGAGAACAAAAAGATGAAGACAGTGTAAAAAAGATCTCATTCAAACTATACTAGAAGATGCTAGAGATCAGATTTGTATTTCACAGCTTTATTCATCTGGGAAAATATATCTAAACAAAGGCACTATCTGGGATCCCTCTGTAATTAAGAGATAAAGAAAATTCCAGAGAGTGATTCACCCTGTGTCTCACAAACATCTTGAGCTGGAAATGTTTGAGTTTGGGTGAGATGTCTGTAATCTTACACAAAGAGTGTATTTTCTACATGCAACAAGAATCTTTAGGGAAGACTGTGACTGCTAAGGCATACTTGTCTCTTCACTCTTCTGAAAGTAATGAAGCTCAGTGTCACTCCTGAAAAGAATACCAACTAATACTATCAGTTTTTCTTTATATACTGTCCAAACCCCGGGATGTGATTCTCTAGTGTGTGGAGATTCTCCGGTGAGAATCCAGCGATTCTCACACAGGTCTTCTAATGGACATGCACTTGTAAATGCATTTGACTTTTCTTTTAAAATTATTTCCTGGGTCATTCATGTACGTAATTAACCATAAAAATATATCCTGGAGAAAGTAAATTAGTAATAAAGCCAGATGAACATAAACATATTTACATAATATAAAGGCACTCACTGCTGACTCCAACAGACATCTAGTAACCTTATGAAAGCTAAGGAGAACTCTTTACTGTTTCTACCCTGAGCCACAATACATAAAGGAGATGGAAAATTCAGTTATTCAGATGACTGGGGGAACTGACTTTCTGAAGGATCGCATCACTGTGGTTTTTGCCTCTCAATGTGTCATTGGGCACAATTCATTTCATAATCATGCTGAAGATCTTCTTTATGATGTCAGAAGCAATAAGACCCTTCCCCTTCCACTAGGGAACTGAGGCAAGTGCTTCTGCATTGCTTTCACCATGCTTTTGAAAATCTCATTAAATTAGAGAAGAGGACATTCAATACTCATGACGAGATAATGTGCCTGGAAGCACTGACTCATTAAGTAATCTTTATGTATAAATGTCATTATTTTCCATCTCTTCCAGATGTTCCCCTTAGCCAACAGAACAAGTACAGTTATCAATTTCCTAACATCATTCAGAAACATTAATTCACCCTCGTTCCCTACTATGCACATATAATTAGAATACACATATAGTTCTATGATGGTTGAATTCAAAGGCTTACAGTTGATGTAGGAACTCTGAATAGGTGTTTTCAATAATTGCACAGATTATGGCAGGAGTAAAGAATATGTGACAAATTGGCCTACTACTATCTCCGCCTTCAGTATTTCCTGTGACTGGCTAAACTATCTTCAAAAAAGCACTTTGGTGTCTAGTAAACTCCATTTAAACTCTTATTTAAAAATCAAATCAAATCAAATGCAGAAACTTTGAGGTATATTTGCTATTTGGACACTTGGTTTTACAGACATTAGTGAGAAAAATGGGTTATTTCTTTTTATCGTGTGCTTTTAAGTTCCAAATTAAATGCATCACAGACCAAGTCCTTCCATAGATACATAATCCCAACAAATGCTTTCTGTTGCTATGTTTTTAGCACATGTCTACTTGTCAGTCTGTCCCTGTTGCTATGTTATCATAGCTATGCTGTTTCAAATGGTTCATCATCTTTGCCATCGTCAGAGTCAATGGTGTATCTCTGCTAAGGAAGTATATGTACTGGGTCTGGCTCAAATGGAGCTAATTTTCTTCACAGCAGTCTATATGGTGCTGAGTTTTGGATTTGTGGCTAAAACAGTGTCGATAAGACAACGTTTTGGTTACCGCAAAACAGTGCTTGCACAGCAATCGAAACTTTTTCCCTCTTTGTCAGCCAGCAAGTGGGCAGGGGTTGGGCAAAAAGTTGGGAGGGGACACAACTAGAACAGCTGACCTGAATCAGCTAAAGGGATATCCCCACCAAATAACATCATGCTCAGTGATAAAAATGAGAAGGAAGGAAATGAGAGGAAGGGGTAGGGAGTGGGAGAGGTGGAGAAGGTTCTCTTGCAAGGTAGTAGTTGCTTGAGGGCTGGATAGGCATGAGTGTGCCCTTGGGAGGTAGTGAGTAATTGCCTTTGCATTATGTGGGTTTTTGGTTTTTGTGGTTTTCTTTCCTTCACTTATTAAGCTGCCTTTATCTTCACCCAAGAGTTTTCCTGCTTTTGCCTTTCCTATTCTCTTTCCTGTTCCTCTATGAGAAGGAAGAGAAAGTGAGCAGCTGTGTGGATGCTTAGTTGCTGGCTAGTGTTAATCCACCAATAAGTCATTCAAAGGTAGCATGGTACAGCTATTCAGAGATCTAGTTAACTGAGCTTTCCATGCTCTAAACCAAAAAGCTTTGTGTTTTGTGTGGCTTGCTATATAACACCAAAGGGACAAAGTCTGCAAGGCACCCACTATTCGATCTGACCCAATTCTGGTGCCTTCCTGGCTGTGCCAAAATTCTTCAAAGTTGGAAGCTGATCTCCAACAAGAATTAAAATAAACTTGTCTTCCAATGTCTGAGATTTACCTATATATTGTATAGGTAATTCAAGGGAGTATTTTCCCCAAATTAAATTTTCTATAGACACTTGCTCTTTTAAGAACCTGCAAAGCAGGTGCTACATGCCTCATCGAAATCAGTGGGAAACATCTGAAATCTTGCTTCAGTAACACTGCAGTCATTCAGATCCTGCTTCTGTTCTTATCTGGAAGATTTTGCTGTCACCTTGTGGAAAGACTTTCACTAGAGGGTCAGAGTCTGAGAGCTTTCCAGAGCCTGCAATAACAACAGGAATAGGCCATGATTAGCTTCTGTTGGATATGGGTCAAACCTTGGATAAAGACTAAGAAATGGATCTGTATTTGTTCTATAAATCTCACATACTGCAAGTCAGACTTCTTATTGCCATGGAGAGACTACTGCTTCATATGTTTTATTCCCAGTTAGCTAAAAGACTTCTGAATCAAGTGTTAGTATGGACATTCAAATACATTAATACAGATAAGAAAACTTATCTGTAGGTGCAAGCAGCTACATTATCATGTACCTATCAACTTCTGAGCACTCTGAGAGATTTCATTAGTTATATATTTTTATATTTTGTCCTTGTATTGGATGTTCAAAGATATTTTCTCTATTTAAATCTGCACTTGAAAAATGAACTGAAAATTATCAGTTGGAAATATTACCACAACCTGTTATTCCTTAGCCAAATGTACAGACTCAGGTAAATTACTTGCCTCCTTGGATTTGTCACTGTGCCTGACAGCTTGCTTATATATCCAGTTATGATTATGCATCGATTTTAATGATGAATAAACTATATAAATGCTAAGATAAGCATGGAAACTTATTGTTTCAACATTCTTCCTTATAATAGATTACGTACACATATCACACTTGCTGGAGCTGAAATTCTAATGATTAGGACAGATTAATAACACAAAGCATGACTCTAAACAACATATCTTTTCTCTGAGTACTGAAGAAGATGACATCCTGAAAAACATCACACAACAAAAGGCAGAGGAAATATTTGTACAAATCTTTGTTGTTAGAGCTTACGTAGCCTTCCCCATTTCCTAAAATGAACATGTCTGTTTCTTAACATCTGTAGAGAATGCAGCTACCAAACTCACTCCTCAGCATGGTGTCATGGATGAAATATTTGACACGGTTATGATTTAGCAGCAATTTAAGATTTATTAATGGTGTGAGGTAGAGCAAAAGGTTGAATTTTAGAAGCACTTAATGATTGAACAATTTAAAGATTAGCAAGCAGATTTGGTAGAATATAATTAAAACAGGGACTTAATTACAGATTCAAGAATGTAAAGATTCACACTAACTTAATACAAGGCACCCTAAATCAAAATATATACATGTACATATGTATAAACACAAAACATGCACACCACAGACAGACAGAAGTATTTGGACTCAGTGATCCGGTAGATACCCCAACTCATGAAAGCAGATTCAAACACAGAGGTAGAGAGGTGGATGGAAAAGGCTAGCCTGTTGTTAAAATTTCTTTCTTCTTAAGTTTAGCATAAATACTCACAATGTATCAACATTCCTCAATGGGTGATAATTGAGCCTTGAGAAGTCTGACTTCTCCCTGGCCCTTTGTTGGCTTTGTCGGCAGATGGTCTTTAAACCTTGAGGAGTCTGTGCCTGAGAGACATCCCAGCTCAGGGGAGATACTGGTCACAGCCTGCTGCAACCCAGGAGAGCTCAAAGGGTCTCATTTAGGGTTGCTTCTTATAGGGTCTGAGGTAATTGACTTTCTTCAGATACTTTTCCATTTTGGCCCAATTTGGATGATGAAATACTATGGTATTTTCCACCAGTTGTACATGTCCAGAATTTGCCGGGGCTAGCTTCTAACCACCACAATGGAGCACATATAAAGAAGGGAAAATGATCAGTTGGGTGGAATACCTTAAATAAATCATATAGGTGTATTAGATAGTGACTTTAATTTCTTTCTTTTAAAATACTGACTTTTACAACCAGAATTTTTTTGGTGTAATAGAATAAACTAAAGATAAGGAATTTTGCATTTTCCTGACTCTGTAGATGTTCCTCAGTGCTGCCATGTCACTTCTATCTTGTTTCTGTCTCCAAGATGCTTAAGCAGAAGTTATCAATTACAAATAATTTTGATCAAACTGAAGTTAATGAGCTTCCAACTGACTCACATGGGAAGTCTTACATGAAGCACTGGTTTTCTTTCAGGTAACATGGCATAAAAATACAAATCCTTCAAGTTGATCTTCACTGGTGACCTTTGATTTGCCTAATGGAATTAAAATATCTATTTAATATTAGTAATAGACTGCTAGTCTGAAAGAATTTAATCTTATAGACATAAGACCTACATAACAGCTTGCCATCGATGACAACTATGTCCCTCACATTTCTGGTGTGGCCGCTTATGGCAGTGTGTACCATTGCACTAGGCAGGCATAGTTATTTTATACATCATTCATTCTTTCTGTTAATCAAGGCCATGAACTTCATCTCCAATTTCCAAAACACGGGGGACTTCAAAAAAAAAGCTTCTTTAGAAAGTAATATTGGCCCTTTCTGCTTGCCAGTCCCTGGAAGGGAACATTGTTTAGTCACCTGTACTCACAAAGAAAATACTAAAAATATTTTAAGAGATAACTTCAGGCACCAAATTCAGTCAGCCCTTGACACGTATAATAAGGCTGTCAACAAAGGTGCTATGATGGTGCTGGGTTTTTTCCTTTTAAGAAGCTGAAATGAACCCAAGAGTTTATTTCATGTAGTCACCACACCACCATGAGGTGCCAATAAAACTTGCCTTCTGAGCAGACAATGTACCATGCCTGACAGAGGGAAGAAAGCTTCCTATAGTGCTGTTTCAAAGCACAGGGAATATCTAATGCTTTAGTTGGCTCTAAAATAAAATTTTAATGATCTCAGATTTATACTTGCTACCACTAAAAATAATGACAACACTGAGAGAATGATCATCTTACACATCTTCAGCATCTAACTACTATTTTTTTTCTCTAGATGTAGCAACGGTAAACTTTGCTTCCAAATCAGAAACCTGTAAAGAAACAGCAGCCCTTAAAATTCTTTCTCGAGTCCCCAGACTATTCTATCTGATACCTAAAGCTGCTTGAAATTGTTTGCCAGAGATGAGAGTTGTGGTGGTGTTGATGATCCCTGCCTTCAAAAGCTTTTCAAGATAACAGCCAAGTTCAACTTTTTCTAAGTCTGCCTGTGAACTTTGGGTATAATATCTTTAAAGGTCCAGCTAAGCTCACCAAGCTTTGCTGGGTTTTCCTTCCCACAACATTTTTTTCTCATGCTTGAAAAACTTCAACAGCCTATCAAGGAGGCTGTGAAGAGCCTTTTTTTCTTCAAATTTTCCTGGCAGAGAAGAAAGACAGAGCTCCACAAACCGTTAAAAAAATAAAAAAAAAACCAGCTTGAAAAAGTGTTTTGAATTTTTTTCCACTGCAGGCTTTAGCTGTGCCACCTTGGCCGATTTTGGTCAGTTTTGCCAGGCATAGGTCGTAATGGGCTGACCCATAAGATCCTTAGTATTCCACTTAAACAAGTAAATCCAAACTTAGATCAGTGTTTGGAACTGTGTCTGACATCTAAGTCCAATACCACAGTTTTAACTCACCTTCATGTTTGAAATAGTAAGTTGAGGTGAAAAAATTATCTATGTCTTCTCTTTACTGGTATGATTTTAAAGAATGTTTCTAGCCAGAAAAAAAGTCTAGTACTGCTATGTGGACAGTGGCCAATAACTTGCTCCCATTTGGGACACTGGTTTGTTATGTCAGCTAGTCCTGCATACTGTGCTTCAGACCCAGTACAGAAGCCCCAAGAAAGACAAAGGTGTGAAGTTCAATCTGAATGTATTTTGACACCATCAATATTATTTCTCTTGAATGAACTAAGGATAAAGTTATCAATTCAATTTTAGAAGAGATAAGGTACTTACTGACAACAGCAGAGGTTTGAGAGAAAATTCCTACAGCTTGAATTAACTGCTATGTAAGTAACTGGCCAGGCAAATTTGGAAATTTGCTTTTTCTGTGCTTTTGTCCAAGCCGTAATGGCAATAAGTCTGATTTGTTTCTAAGCTGAATTAATGTTTGGAAACTGAAAGACAAGTCACATGTAAATGACATGGGTGAATATAGCTGTATATGGCTTTCTGTGTAACTGGAATAGAATAAATAGGTCAAGTGGGAATAGTGGTAAGGTATAGAATATTCTTTTTATATAGAATGAGACTGAAGTTTTGTGTTTGTAATATGGGTACTGCGGTGGGTTTTTAAAAGCCTTTCACTTATATTTGCTAGTATCCTTGACCAATTGATGAAAAGTTTATGAATGCTTTTGGACTTTCTCAGTTACGGTCCAGGTTTTTCTCTGTGCAGTAGAATTGCCAGAAACATGTCATGAATTCCACATAGAAAGCAGATTTCTAGTCATGAAAACATGACTGAACTGGTTAAGGTGTTTCAGTCATGACTGAAACACCTTAAACACTTACTCTAGAAAAACACATCTGCTTTTAAAGAACTAACTAGGAGAAAAACTGAATCCTCTTTTAATTTCTATCCCTTGAATTCACCACAGTTTTATATTTTGTGTCATGCTGATGAAACAGAAAACTATAAAGACAAAGCCAACAAGGAGAAACATGTCTTTATAATCATAAAGAAGTCTTGAGCAAGGTATAATCCACACACATATGGCTGGTAGTGCCCAATGATGCAATAAACCAGTCAATGCATTCAAATCTAATCCATTGGAAACTCTTTAATAGAACTACTCCATGGCAGATAATATTCATTCCATTGGGCCCGAATGATCTATGGAGGAATGGCACTTGTCTTATCCCTGACACTTTATTATTTCTGTATAAGCTACTAATTGTTTACAAATCTTATAAATATATCCTCAGAGAGTGTTCAAACATTTATAGCTTGTTTAATTCATAAAGAAGTTATAGTTTAAATATACATATTTTACTGCAGAGTCTAGTACTAACATGGCTCAAACTCACAATTTCATTCCCAGAAGGTGCAAATAAATATATACTACTATTGTCTAGAAGATGTATACAATATTGCAATGTATTCATAACACCCAAGGCTTAAGAAAACCTGAGCAAACAAAAAAAGCTGTTCTAAACTGAATATATCTAATGCAATGCTAATAGCACTCAGATTTTTTCTAGATAACATAGCTCATAAAGCTGCATTAAAATCTTTCATTTGTGTATTAGTAAAAGATTTTTCATCCATATCATAATGATGCACATTCCTTACAGTTGTTTTTTCATATTAACTTTATGTATTTTCCAAAGTGTAATGACAGTATATGATATCCGTCAGTGTTCCCAAGGAAAAATAAAGGTCTTTGGAAAAAAATCTTTTATATGACTTCAAAAAGGATAACAAAATAAAACTAGCCCTGCTTTCCTAGAACCTTCAGAAAGACCAGGGCTGAGGCTTATAAATGGAAAATTTTATTTTTCCTAAATGATATTTTTACAGAGTAATGTCAAGAAAATGGTTATGATTCGACAAGAAATTTGAGGAATGTACCCAGTTCACAATAAAAAAAAAAGGAAAATATTTCTGAGGATTTTAACCCAGAGTGGGCTAATATTTTGGCTTTTCTTCTGTTTTTCTTTTCAGTCATTAAGTGTTCATTAAGGCCAGGGCCTGGAATAGATTGAGACAAAATGCTACTTCATTGCTGCACTGAGAGATAGTCCACTGATTTATGGATATAAGCTCTGAAATTTGACTTTTCAACATGAGAGGAAGAAAACATATATCTATTTTCTTCTGAGGTCCTGTGTGCAACCAAAAAGAACTGTAATTATAGTCATGCCAATAGAATTATAGTAACAAACCACTATGTTAGAGACACAGCTCACCTTGGAAACATAGTTCTTTTGTGTTGAGCTATCATCAGTTTCTTGGGAAAAAAAAAAACACACAATAAAAATATTTTGCTAATACAATATATCTATTCAAATGTTTTTAACAATATGACTATATCAGCAAATAGTGAAAGGAAGAAACATACTAAGTGACATATATTGGAAAATCTCTGCTATAGACCAAGCCTGATGTGACACATTATATTTTATACCTTGCTACAAAAGTAAAAATTTTTTAGTGAAGATAATCTGAGGTATCCAAAGAAGCTCACACTGTAACTTGAGAGATAATTCACAGCTACAGAAACATGGCTGGCTATATCGTTCATATGGGTTCCCTAATTATTATCAAGTCTACTGGCAAAGAGTTATTTTTTACTTTTATTTTGTTGGCTTAATTTTGTCTACCTTAAAATATTGTTTTAGTCATAAGAACGTGATAAACGGCTCCATAACAAAGGAAGCCCTTCATTATTTTTTTTATATTGAGTAGGATTTCTATAAATGTTAGTGAATGCTGTTTTACAACAGTATTTTTCTTTCTTTTTCTTAAGGTATCATATGAGTTTCCTTATTAGCTTCATTTTTGTTTGTTATTTTTTTAAAAGCAGAGAAGAATGTTTCGATTGGAAATACTTCCAGAAATAAAGAAAAGTGAAGGGGAAGTACAATGTGGTTTATTGTTAATCTCCTATAAAACAAATGGTTTTATTTAAGAAAACAAAAAAGCACAATGGCTAGTTACATTTAAATTATAAATATACTACATAATCTGGCCTGAAGGAGATTTTACAATCCCAGAAAAAAATAATTCAGACTTATTTGTTGATGCAGGAAGCCTGACATGCAATAAATCTGAGACTTGTACATTTGTACATAGAAGCATGTATATGAAAATATTATTTTCCTTTACTAAAATTCCATTTCACAGAAAATTCTAGGTATGAGATTTTCTATGAAAACTGAAGAGGAACATTAAATTAATAAAGTGGAAATTCAAATCTGATTAACATATTATCTTCTTGTATAACATATTTAGATTTTAAAACAAATTGCTACAAGATCAGTAATTAGCAAAATTCATAAATAATTATAATCTTACATAAACAATAAGAATATCTGATCCTAATACATAATGCTAACACAAAGTTGAGAAGAGAGAAGCCTGCATCAATAATATAATTCAATCTGTCTCCCATCTTTAACCTTAACCTGAGACAAAATTGTTCTACTGTAAGGAATCTTCCCCACATCCTCCAAAATTGCATTAGCAAGAGCAGGAAGACATTTAAAGAGAAATCATTTAAGGAGGAGAACAAGATCCTACTATATAAGATTCAGCTATAAAGCATCCCTGAAACACACCACAGAATTCAGTGGCAGATTGTGGTTAAGAGCTGAGAAGTGCTGCGTGACTGAGGTGGTAATGTGATTATTGATAAAAGTGACTTTGATATGAAAGGAGCCCTAGAAATGATACTGGATAAATTTTCAAATTCTGAAGTCTGTCCATGTTCTCCTTTGAAACATCATTTCCGTCCTCACAGTAGTGTTTGAATGTTTCCCATTCCAGGCTTTAAGGTTTCGTATAGGGGTAAAAGAACACAGTATATTCAGTAACATCCAAAATTATATTGTGGCAGAAAACACTTCAATGAAAGAAAAATGAACTATAGGTCAACATAGATTATTATGCTGAGAAAACCGAGAAAAGCTACAAGTTATGACTGGGCCACATCTAGTGGTGCCTAACCACAAAATGAACACAGAAGTAGCAGGACCAAACATGCAAAGAAAATAAATATCTGACCTTGTTCCAAGATGCATGACTGAAACACAAGGGCAAACTAAATACAATAATGACCAATTACATGACCAGAAAAAAAGAATAATCTTAGCCTTCTCTC
This sequence comes from Strix aluco, assembly GCF_031877795.1. Lineage (NCBI taxonomy): Eukaryota > Metazoa > Chordata > Aves > Strigiformes > Strigidae > Strix > Strix aluco. The sequence goes on from NC_133933.1 coordinate 90,359,976, forward strand.
TGGAAAATGTCATCAAACAGCCTAAACACGTTCGTTTTCAGTGCTGCAGGAAGGGCTAATCTGTAATTAAAGCTTTATGAAAATAAGGACTGCCTGTACAGAAGAATGTGGAGCTTGAAAGCCTTGACAAAATAATGCAAGGTCAAAGTAAGAGAGACTAGTGGTTCTATTAACACAACAAAAGAGCAAATATCAAAGCAATCTCTGGAACAATTACAGCAGCTAAGTTGCTACATGTCAAAAATGAACAGTCACGCAAAGCAGAGAAAAAGAGATGAGGTTTATGCAGAAGAGAAAACCTAAAATTTCCCTATCACACTGCTGATCAGCAGTGTAGCTGATACATGCTCAGCAACTGAATGGAATTCATTCCTGAAAAGAAATTTTCTATTAGTGCTGAATGCATGATGTAGAGGAAAAAAAAAATAAATAAATAAAGGACTTCAAAGGCAAATGCCATTCCACAGACCAAATCCATATCTGCCTGTGTATGATACTGACGAAAGCTAAATGGAAATGGGGTGATTTGATATGCTACTGCTGGGATTAGTTTTGATGGCAACACTGTGCTGTCCCGTAATATTAACTGTGTTGCAGCATGATCCAGCTTCCATGCAGTCTGCAGGGCTCTTTCCTTTCAGAGAAATGGGAAATGAATCACCTTCTTAATAAGAAAAGAAGGGTGGGAGGAAATGACAAACTAAATACTGGAGAACATTCATTACCACTGCTTTCAGCCTAGCCCAGTGTATGGATCAGTTGCGTTGCCCCAGTATCAACCTGAGATAGAAATTGTGACTTAGTGGGTCACAGATTATTTCGCCATCTCCCAGCTTCTCCAAAGAGGAGAGCAAGTCTCAGTCTACACCCAAATCACTGTATCCCCCTCTGCTATATTTTATAACAGAAAGTACGATAAAAGACATTCTGGGTATTCCCTGCTCCTGGAGTCACTGATCACCAGAGTGAGAAAACACATCTCTGTGGAGCTTTCTCTCTACTAAATACAGTTGACTGTGGCATGCAATGCCAAAAGGGTATCAGCACACTTCCCTGCAGCCTGAATAAGCTATGGCCTGACTCTGCATCTTACTCTTTTCTCTGTATGCATGTGATAGAGAAATAGCTCTAACAAAAATATGACAGAAGCAAATCAATAGTAATAAAAGCAGTGGCTATCTTCTTAACCAACATGTGGCCCATGTTCTTTAAAGAAAATAATGTCTCACAGTAGCTATACCTTTCATTCTTTTACACCATTTTCCTGCTGGCTTCTCCAAAACATCTCATCTGACTAGCAAAAAAGAGAGGCTGATGACTTTCCCATTTCCAACAAACCACTGAGAGGGATTCATCTCACCTAAGCTTGGTCCCATACAGAATAGCTCTCTAGCTCACCTTAATCAGGTAAGCACCCTTCTTAGAGACTGTTGCCTGTATTGGACACTCATTTCAGAATCTGCTAAATCATCTTATTGAAGAACCAAATGTATATGCTGTTGGCATAAATCATTCTCCTTATGTTTTTGTGTCCTTTACAAGCATCCTACCTATAAGATGCTGTCTTGATATACTTTTTCTTTCCTGAGGCTTAGCATGTCTTGATTATAATGAAATTCATGTTAATTGACCACTCGAAAACTGGATCTATAATTCAGTCACAAACTTATACATCTCAGCTATTTTTAAAATGGTCTGATATAGTAGCAGTTTAATCAAGACAGTATGGAGCTTAGTGCAGGCTAAGCATTTCTCCTCCGTACAGACAATACTGTTGCTATTCTCACAGCAAAATAACATCTAGAAGCTGTCCTTTAAGGTATGTTATTGTAATTGGAACTCAGAGCTTTGTAAGGACGTAGTAAGAAGGATACAAAACTAAAAGTTTTTTTAAAAAAATACTTGTAAAACGATGCATAAACTCAGGATGTCATTAAACCTCATAAAATAAAAATTACAAGATACCTTGAAAGATGTTAAGAATCCCCATTTATACCTACTATTTTGTACTGCCAATATAATGATAGCACAGGAATATACAGTTATAAAGCACAGGACAAAAAGGATGTCTATAGGTTTTTTAGTCCATTTCTCAGTATTTTAGAATGCAATATTAAAGTCCTCAAGGAGCTTTCTAGTGGTCCTCTTTCATCTCTGGAGGCAATGATGTTCAGCACAGGAACTGTTTTCTGTAGTATAGAAGAAAAAGAAAAATAATAATTGTTAAATTCCATAAAACTGTAGTTTTTAAGACATTTGTCCAAAGTAAATGCATAGGAAATAACATTTGAATGCTTTTAAAATACCTGACACACAAATTCTTCAACACATTGAAGTTTTATAAAATACTCAAAATACTAATTCAGATTAAAAAGTTTGTTAAGCATATGGAAGGTCAAGCTTCACCTAACTTCACTTAGCCGAGACATTGATCTATCTTTCCATTTATTAAATAAAAATAAATCTTTCATATTCACTGGATTTTACTAGAGTCTGGTGTATTCATTTACTCAAAATAAAGCTATCTCCATGACTATGCAAAGTGGAGAGCTCAAAAATATCTATTAATTGGTACCGGAGTTCAAAGCATTGTAATCAACTTTCTAAAGACAGGTGTTATTGTCTCTGGACCTGGTCTGAAGATTTAATGCTGTAAATATGATTTTGTTCTGAAGAGTCCTTCTAAAGCAAATGATTATGTTACAGAGATAGACTTTAGACTCTTGCTTCCCTGTAATTATTATTTTTTTCCTTTAATTTGAATAAAGTTTATTACAAAAAAGATTGGAATGAATGCTCACACTTTCCATGGCTATTTATTTGCCTGCAGCACCACTTTTTAGAATATTCATAATGCAGAAAATGTGATTAGAATAATTTACCATTCTTCATGAATAATATATTATAGAATAATTTCTTATTCACACATCTCTTACAGAACAAGCTTGTTTGGATATATTGCTTGTCATGTTATTATGAAGCTATTATACCTTTTATGGGTTAAAAGTAAGGATTCCCTAAGATTGCTTCAGTACATTTTGTCACATTTAGTACAAGTTTAGTTTAGTATGTGGCTATGTTTAGTGCATGTTTAGTTTAGCACATGTTTATTTAGTTTGGATCTGGATCCTGCTGGATTCCTGACAATAGTTCCATTGTCTTCTTGGATAATCTATGTCTTGTCTAAAATCCCTTAGGTTTATGTTCACTTTTTTCTACATTTGCTATTGTTTAGTCTTGTGTAAAATGCCTTACAGCAAAGGGATATTTTCATCTCTTCTGGCACTTAACCTCAAGTCCAAGTTGAAGCATCCAAGTTCCTAAAATTCATTAAGAACCCAGGTACTGTCCAAGTTGCATCTTCTACCAGAAAACCATTCTCTGATGATTATGAATGAACACACCTTGTGAAATTATTTATCATTCTTCTCCAGCAGGAGGGCCCCTTCCCCCTCTTTCACTGTATGATTTCACCATTCCTGTGTTGTTTTCTGTTCCATTACAACAGCCAAAAGCACGTTGTGTCCAGCTTCCTCTTAATGCCTATCCCTCATCACTGGCATCACAATTGCTGAAGTAAAATGAGCTTTCACTAGCATTGAAGTGAAAAATTGATACTGGATAAGAATCAGAACCACTTGTCTTCTCTCTCATGGATTCTTTTAGTGGAAGACTGATAACCTTCAAGCTGCTTTTCTAGGAACCTCTTAAGAGTAGGACAATGGACTCATTAAAGGCTCTCAGCTGCAAAAATCTCATTTGTTTTATCATGTTGAGTGGTTCCCAAGTTCCTCCCATGATAGTCTATTCACTTCACTATAATTATCTCTTTATTGAAGCTGTTTGGCAGCAGGCAAAGGTATAGAAGAAGATTCTGTGAAACTTACATATACACATAGTGGTAAGCAGTGTCTATGTTAACTACTAGTGCAACACAACCCAGTGGATCTCTAGAGCTAATGAGCTGGTGCTGAAGATCCAGCATCCATAGTGTTCCCACTCTATTTAGTTTGGAGAGGACAATATTTATGGTGTTCAGTAACTCATTATTCATTTTGGTCAGTACCAAGAGGGAAGAGAAGAGGAGGGTTCCCATAATTGCATAATGGAGATCTACAAGGATTCTTTGAGTACCTGCATGCTGTTCCCAGGCTCCTTGTTCCTCCTTCCCTTGAAGGAGGCAGTTAGTGTATCTAACAATCTAGCCAGTGCAGCGGGCGAGATTATGATAAAAGGTTCTGCCAAATCTTTATTTATTGTTATCCAAACTGAGACAATTTAAGAGCAAAACACATAATGGTTTTGTGTTGTATTGTAATAATCATCTGTCTGGCACTTATGTCCTTGCTGGCAGAATGTATTGCCTAATAAAAACCTCCAGTGATTGCCTGGAGAAAAGGGTATTTCTTGCTAGTTTATTTTTCTAAGTGCCTTTCTTTTGTCTTGACATCTCACCATGTCTTGTGGTATGAGATAAAAGATTATTCCTACAGTATTTTTTCCTTACATAATGTTCAAATAGAACAGAATTTGTATGATTCAAATCGTTTATCTGAGCAGGACAAATGAGCCAACTAAGCTTCTTCAGAAGGAGGAAAGATATCTAAAGTGAGGCTCCCTTTTTTGTTTTTCCATAGACTGGCCAGAGTAACTATAGTCATTCTTCTGGGCTGGAAATAGCCAATTAATATGGGAAAAACATATCTTGTATTGATTTAGAAATAATTGTATAATAATTCCCTAAGACTATTTTTTTACTGACACATTTTGCAAACTTGCAAAATTCTGCACAGTGAAGTGTGTACTCTGCTGAAAAATAGCTACATAAGTCTTTAAAAAGTGATTCTTCTAAACTGGAAGGAAGAAAGAGAATTGGAGAAGTAATATGACCTGGACACAGAGTGAAAAGAACACAAAGATCAAAAGATCAGTGTATCATATTCCAGCACACAATTTCAAAATGTTAATCTTTTCATACAATGGTTAAGATTATTAAACATAAATATAGATCTTTGATTAACAGAGTAAACTCTTAGGAACTCATTCACCATTAGATGTACAATCTCTGGCCATGGACCTCTGTTAGTATGAAAGAGTTGTATGACTGTATCCCCATGCATTAAATGAAGAAATCTACTGTTCTCCATGACAAAATACCTGGTGTTTTTATTGTATTTCCAATAATTAGTTCTAACTTTAACTAAAGCAACAAAATATTCTCTCTGCATAGTATACAGTATGGGTGTGGTACTTATAATATTTGTTGTAGATGAAGGTACAGATACAGATGTGACAGACGCTATATTGAGAACATTACAGGAGTATTCATGAACATATTACATTCAGATACCTTCAAATCTTTGCAATGTTAAAGGAAATGAGATTGCTAAATCATCTCCTTTAAAACACATCGTTCTTTTGTATGAACAGACTTTGACATGCCAAATCTCTGCCCAAAAAATATCGTAACATTGTAAAATGTTACCCAGTGCAAGTACTTTGTGGCATCACATATGACTCTCAGGAATGCTTAACTGTAACAGCTGCAGCATCCACAAGAGCTTGTCTTGTGTGACAGGCAGGATACTGCATGGATCCATGCAGACCCTCTGCCATCACATTTTGGATCTCGCCTGCTCTGTGACAGGCAGCTGAGCAGGTGCCAGAAAGGGACTGGATCTCTAACAATCATAGTCTGGAAAGATGAGCTGTCCCTGATATAAAATTCTTTAACTAAATAAATAAATAAATAAAGTAATCCAGCATAAAACCCAGGTTATACTTTGGTTGATCTCAAGAGCAGCAGTCCATGACTTCAACAAAAATCTGCGGATTGTGGGGCTAACAAGCAGATCATGGGCAGATTCGACATTAAAGTTTCATTATTCTTCTCATCCAGGTTAAAATGGAGAATCTACCTATCAATAATAATTTGCTCCTTAACTCCTTTCTTTGTTTCTTTGGAAGCTAATTACTGAGGTGTTAATATATCAAGGCTTTAAGCTTGTAAGAATATTTGAGATGAAATGGTCACAAGCAGAATACCAAAACAGTTGTATTCACCCACAGAAACATGCCCTGCTTCCATTTCCCCTGCTATTTATCAGTAGAGATAAATGAGCTTCATTTCTCCTGGAAAAAAACACACCTTCCCCTTCTTCACCACATTTTCCATTTCAGGGTTTTCTTCTCATTTCGTATTGGTGTTCACTAACTTAGCAGAACAATTGCCCTTCAGTGCAATATCCACAGAATATCCTTTCATTGAGGAGCTTGGGTTGAAGATTAGGTTGAAGAAAACCCCACGAGATAAGGGAATGGATTCTCTGTTAGTATTTTTTCAGATGATATTACCAGATAAACTTAAGTTTTTAAGTGAAAATGACATGTTACTCAAAAATATGTTTTGTTCTAATAACAATTTTAAATGTCATCACACTTTTTCATACCATTTCAGATGTTGGACCTTTTACAGTCAATTTTATTAGACTGTAGATTTTTTTTTCTTCCTTTTTCGAGCTCTTTATTGGATTTGCATAATCAACTAGTTTTGATTTTAGTGTTCAATCTTGATGATTTATTCAGAATTGCACTTTCAAACTGTTTTCACAAATGTTGCAAACCAGCTGGCTCCAACCAAGTCTTCTTCAGTTAGCATCAGGGTCAACCCTTCCTTCACTCCATCACTTGATCACACAGCTGATAGAAAAACACAGAGAAAGTGAGGAAGGAGGCAAAGAAGGGGTTGCCTGTTTTACGGTGAGAAATTCTGATTGCACAACACTTTGACCTGGTTTTACTTAACTCAGTAGGAGTTTTGCTACGGATTTCAGTACCTATTGGTCTAGACTTTAATAAAGAGAATTTTGAGGGCTTTTTTAAAAAAAACCCTCCACATTATATTATTCAGAAGGGAAAGCAATCTACCAAGAGCCATCACTTAGAGACTAAATGCAGTAGTGAGCTGTGGAAATGCACATATTTAACCTTTGAAATCTCTCTGAAAATCATTGTGGTATTCTCCCCAGTATCACCATCAAAGAGCTCACTGTAATATGAGTGCTCTATATTTCTTTCGATTTCAGTGGGAATTGGAGAAATCAGTGCCATTAAAAGGAGGCTTGAGTTTTGATACTAAAGGAACTATGGGATTTCTGACTGTTTGATAAGAGGTTAAATATAAAATGTATACAAACCTCAGATTAGTACTAGACAATCATTTCCACATTCAAATGGGAATCCTTCAAGTACTTTTATCTAGTCTTCTAGATGCTTGCAATGGGTTCACATAAGAAAACCAAATTGTTTCTCCCTGTATTCATCAATACTGAGAACAAAGGCACTCAGTCACTAATTCTTCTGTTGAAAAACCAAAGCAAAAATTAAGCATTCATTAAGCGCACGCAACATAACAGCTTATGTGACCTAACTGCATATGACCTGACTATTGTCTGCACTATGTATAAAACTACAAATATACAGCATGTGTACGTGCTTATCCATGCATATACATATGTAATTTTTCTGTGCAGTAGAGGTTTATACAGCTGTTTCCCCTTAGTTAGGGATTCACCACCCAATCCTCTGAAAGGACCAAGAACAGTTGCCATATCTACTGTAAATCCATCTGCCTCACAAACATCAGTCATTGGGCTGCGCTGCTCAGCAGAGCAGGTCTGGAATCTCACCTTCAGACAGGAAACATGGTGATGATCCTGGTCTTGAAAGGACTTTTCATTTCCCCTTCAAGTACTGATACACTTCAGGGTTTAACCAAAACAAAATTTGTACACCAATGACGTTGCACAGTTTCTGTGAAACAACCTGATCTCTTGTTATGATGTGTATCATCTTACTCTACCATTACTTAACAGAAGAATGTAGGAAGAGAGAGCCAAACTCTTTCCAACAGTTCACAGTGAAAGGATGAGAAAAATGGACACTTGGTATAAGGAAAAGTAATTGCAATGAGGGTGGTCAAACACTGGACCAGAGAAGTATCTAGATTTTGCAACTTATTCACATAAAAGAGCATAATGATAAGAAGGTGAGGCAATTGATAAAGCAGTTAGAAAGTTCCTTACCATGGTGTGTAAGAACTGCTGCAAAACATAATTTGGGAAGTATCTTTGCAAATCCCTCATATTTTCAAAATAACTAGGCCATTAAATCCTTCAGGGATCTAATTCCACTGTCCTTTTATTTCCAGTAGTTCCTTTTATTTCCAAGAGTTGTCTGCCAGATTCAGGATTGTGTGGTAAGACTGGAGTACATAGCAAACAGCTTGGATTCCACAAGCATTGCCTGCCTTTCTCTCCAATGGAATAACAAGAGCATATCTCTGAGAAATGAGCCATTTCCTTTCATCCATTTGAACTGAAAGACACTATGCTGAACGGCACACTAAATATTTTAGTGTGCATATAATACCTTCAAATGAATCAACAACACACATATAGATAGATCTAGATTTAGGAGACAGAAAGAATGGGATGGAAGTAGAGTTCAGCTCAAAACTGATCAGCACCCTTCTTCTTTGTGTTTCCTTCAAGAGGATCCTCAGGGGTCAGTCCTGTGGAGTGCTGTGTTACCTCACCTACCACTAACTTCAAAGGGATTCGAGGGCACTCAGTGCCTCACAGAACAGAGCTTTAGCCTGTCAACATGTTTAAACTCCAGACATTTATTTTTAATGAAAAAAATAACATTCCCTTCTATTCTCTCCCCTTTCACTAGAACTTTTCTCCTTTCAGGCCTGATTTAGAAAAGTGCTAAGTATAACAAACACTTACCTCTTTCCTTTTCCTGCACCAATTATCACTGACAAGCTCAGGGCCAAATGTTTCAGAAGATTTTGTCACATGTGTGGTCTTTGGGCTACAGTATGAAACATAGTACTAAATTCAGCACTGTGGAACATCAGGCACAGAAACAAAGGCAGAGGGAGGACAGAGTTCTTTTAATATTTTACTAAATCAGACTTAGAAGTACATTTCTGCCCAGGAACCCAATTCTTTCTTTATAAAATGTGACATCTATCTCATTATCCTGCAAGCAGGATAATGGCCTTAACTGATACTAGTGGCTGAACTTCTATGGTGGGATGAAAGCAATACTACAGTTGAATCACTCAATTCCTGCCACCACCAATTCTGGTTTAAATATCATAGCAACATTGAATCCAACGGAAAAAGATGTTGGTGAGATTTTCAACTCAGATCTCCTGACCAAGGACTAGTCTCTTATCCAAGGAACAGTATAGAGACTCTTCAAAAAGTAGCCTTTCTATCTGTTTTATTTTATTTTGCCTGAAAAGCTCTTTTATGACAAAACAGGACAAAAAAATATAGTTAGAGCACACCCGGCCACTGCAGTGAAGCCTAGCACACCATGTGTCACTTTGCAGTAAATGTGCGAGTAAGTCGGAAGGAAGGACCTAAAATGAGGGCACTGAAAGTGGGCTTTATCTGACCTAATGTCAGATGGACAATGCCATGGTAGCTCTTTTAATTCCCTCTATAGCTGGTAGGAAGAAATAGGAGCTTTTAAGAGGTGTTTTCAGCTGTACTATTTCAAAGGTTTCTTTTAGGATGGGATGAGTTACTTTTCTCCATTGACTATGGAAGTGGTTATGACAAATACCTTTATTTTCAGACATACAGTTCTACATGTAAGATATCTGATGTCAGGATTAATTTCATCCATGTATTAGAGACCACTGGCATGATGAATGCTTAAGAGGACCATTTTAATGGTCTTAAATAAACAAGTCAGTCAAAGGTTTCTGTGTCTTTTACTGAAGTTTTAGCTGACTTGGGATGAAAACATTTTGACTAACTATGAAGAAAGTATTCTTAGCATATGAAAAAAATCAAGAAAAACTGTGGTCAAACGTAGGTCTTTCATGTCTTGCAACTCACATTCAACACTTTGGCATGAATTAGTACCCTATTTTAAGATGAAAGAAATGGAAAACATTAATTTCTTCTTCCAAACACAGCAAAAGATTTTGCAAACTGTGATGACAGATGATGTACTGTATAGACCAAGTGTCTCGTCCCATGCGGTGGGTTACGAGAGGGGTGAATCTTTTGAATTCCCCAAGAGCCTGCGTGATGATGGAAGAGCCGATTTCCGCTCCGCAGAGCCGCAGGGTGGGTCAAGTCATGACAATGACTCAGAGGAACAATTGTGCTCGTAACTTCATTAACTGAACACTTTAAAGCATGAATGTAGACAATTTGGCAACAATCAACTGATAACTGTCTGGGGAACAAAAAAAGGTACTTTGGCGATGAGACTATTTTCCTAATAACCCGTCAACGATCAAACGCATACAAAACTTGCATACATGAATATATATAAGAGAGAGAGAGCAAAAAGATGAAAGAGAAAAGAGAGGAGGAGGGTATAGGAAACAGTGAATCACCACCCTTGGATCCCACATTGATGTAGACTAGCAAGCTTGGTCTGTAGGTGGTGGGTCAACAAAGACACACGTGGGGTGTTGCCTTTATACAGTCTTTCTTATGCATGCGCAATAAGTTGTTCCAGTTGGTTCTCATTTTCTCTGGTTTGTACCTGCACAGTTAGGCAAGTTCTGTCTTTGGACAACAACAGGAAGGAGGGGGAGAGAAACAGCCCACCACCCCACCATTGCAGAGCTTGTTCCACTTCTCCCCCACAGGGCATCCCACTTGGGTTGTTTGAGACATCCTCTTTATGAACAGTTTCTTGCTTATGAACAGTTTGTGACACCAAGTGACATACCTTCCTGGGATTTTGCTCCCATACTCCTCTAGAAGAAACATTTATTCAGTTTTGAATTCCTGTGCCTTGTTTAGAGTGAATTTTCTGAGTCCCCTACATTATGACATATTAGAGCCCTTTTTTTTTCCCCAACCATGTGAGCCTTGTTCAGTTCTCTAATATGACCATATGGCCATTCCAATCCTTGCACTGGCAAAAGGAAAGAGAAAAGAACAAGCAGAGGGCAGGATTGACTGTTTCATTATCAGAACAGCTTATGTTGACTTAAGTCATATACCAAATTATGGTCCGAGATGGCTGATGAGACTATACTTTGAATAGAGGGTGGATAAAACACCAACTAAAGGGAAATGTATATACAATTATTCTGCATGTCTCAGATTATTTGATCTTGGATTAGTCATTAAAGTTATATTTTCTAAAGAAAACTTAACATATCTCATTTCTTTTGACTCTTCTACTGAGTAGTGACTAAGACATTAGCACAGAAGATGATGTGGTGATGTGAGCCCCATCAGGATCAAGAAGGGCAGGACTAGAAAACAGAGACACAAGTGAGGGTCTTCCAGTTCTACAGTGTTACACAAGTCTGATGCCAGCTGCTTCCATTGCGTTCTCTCAGGAGAGGATTTTGAGCCTAACAAAAACCATGAGCCAAGCCATAAGAGGTGACATGAAATCATTTGTGTTGTATACACTTGTGCTTAATGTTTGGTATTGACTAACACTAGTTTTGTTCAGCAGGCATCAGATGTGGGGTGTTCTGATGTTCAAGATCTTGGTATTTAAGACCCTGAGGTATTTAACATTTCCTATGCCTTACATGCAGTGCAGAGAAACTCTACTACATTTTCACTACAGGGTGACATGAACCTGAATGTAGGTACAGGAACAATTAAATTATGGGTCCAAGAGTCCTTTGTTTCTTGCAGTCTTGTGATTTCTCTGCCTCTGCATACTGTTCAGCAGACTCCACAGCATGCTCTGTTATCTGTGTTCCAGTCAGATAAGGAGATAACTTAGGCCAGGAATTGGCTTCTATGGTGAGTCCTTGAAGAAAAAAATCACAGTGGAGCACATATGTGTATGTTCTCCAATTAATAAATACTAGTGCTGAGCATCTAGGGAACAGGGTGGTGGGAAACAGTAAATAAAACCAATATTAGTTTCTGAGATGTTCTTTATATAAAGGAGAAAATTTTTGTTATTTCAATAAGAACGTCAGCTACTTTAATGGCATTACTTTTAATAACAACATGTTGTAGGGTACAGCATTACATTAAAAAAACTATGGTCATAATTGCAGGGGCTGAGTGGATGGAGAAAAGTGTTCTTATATTGAAAAAGTTCCCCACCACATCACTTGTACATTAGCAGCAGGGTCAGGGGAGCTTACTGCTTGCAAAAGGCTGGGAACAGTTACAACATTCCCACTGCCAGAATACTTTATTAGTATTCCTTGTCTTACAGCCTGGCAAGTGAAAAACTAGAGACCTGTCATCAATTAGAATGGTGATGATGAGGCAGCCTAAAATAGGCCAGTGAACAGGGTAAGTACCCCTGTGGTTTGCCAATTACCTAAATTATTTGCAGTAGTTTTAGTGCACATCTGCAATGAATACAAATAGAAAGCACATGATGTCTGGAATGCAGCATGTTTAAGATCAACTTTGGTGTTAACAGAGGAGGGGAAACAACTGACATGTTTTAAAAGAAATATTTCAGAAGAGGAGCTCTCACTCACATCTTCTCTCTCCCCACCTTCACACATGTAAAATAGACCCCATTGTGTCTGGCAGCCCTGTGCTTTCTATCTAGGGTGAACCTGGTGGAGGGAAGTGAGTCTCTGCTGACCCTGAAGCCAGTGTCATGGTGTCACTGGCCAGTTTCACCAGTTTTTGACAGTGACTCACCCAGAATGACCAGGGAAATGGGCCAGCAGGACTGACAGTGGAGGTAGCATCAGGGGACCTCAGCTTACCGAGGCTTTTCTTTTCCAAGAAAATTCTGTTGTAGACAGAAGGTGACAACGAAAAGAAGAAAAGGAGAGAGGCAGACCAGTACTCCTGAATTTAACCAAATTATAAAGAATAATTAAAAAACAAAAAGAAAAAAAAAAAAAAAGAGATTGATCTTTTATTGTGTGTTTGTTCAAAAGCTTTTTAGAAGCTTTTGTAGTACAATTCCATAAGAAATCTTTTTACCATGACTCAGAACAGGTTAATATCATGTAACAATGAACTTTTATTCTTTAAAGGGAAAACAGCCGAACTACCACTGGCTTAGTGAATATGTAGACTGATCACTCTTGGTCTTCCTTTTGCACTACTCCTTTCTCTATATGCTTCCACACTTCTCCTTTGTTTTATATCCTTCCCTCCCACTTCTTTAAATGCTTCAGAAATCGTTAGGTAATTGCAATGACTTGACATTCATAATTCTTGTATCTAGCTACATGGACTTTTTAAAACATTGCATGATTAGCTATAGGCATCTCTTCCAGTTGTCTGCTGTTCCTAGAAGATATTTTGAAACATATATTTTATGTGACTTGATAAGTATCTGCATTTTAAGTAAAAAGCTCTGAATACAGTAAAGTTTTGGAGTACTACACAGGGACTTATAACTCTATAACCTTCTCCTTTCCTCTTGGTTTTCATATAACCCTGAAGGCTAAATCCACTACAAACATCTATTCTTGGTTAAGAAGTTAAAAATGTAGATGCTTAGAATCTTGTCACTTAACATGGCTGGCCTCACCACTGTCTAAGCAGACCGCTTAGGATAGAAGAAATAGGTAGTTTTCTAATTTTCCTCTATGTGCTCAGGGAATGCGTAATATGCACTAGTAGAACTGGCCTCCCTCCAAAAAAAACAGATAATTAGGAGAATTAACACAGAAACTCAACTCACCTACAGGAAAAACACAAAGTCTCTCCAGGAGAAGTGTTACAAACAGCAGGCTAGGAAGTCTTGACCACTGGAATGAAGCAAGTTCTAAGGCCCAAAATGGGAGCAGAGATCATTGTCTTGAAAGGAGCTCTCTAAGACAGTGCTAAAATATCAATTGCCTTTATTCTGCTTACCAATAACAGTGACTGCATCTTCTAAAATGAAGAAAATGTTTAATCAATTAAGATCTTGTAAAATTCTTAAAACTTTAGAGTGTACAAAACATTCAAAAGGAGTCTACCATCATTGGAAACAACACCCCAAAAAATCTCAAAATCCTTTAATTCATGTATAGAGATACCATAGAAGTATGGAGTAGAATAAAAAATACTTTATTACTTAGTGCACATACTGTTGTCATGCTACTAACATTAAACAGGTTGATTCACTTCACAGGATATCCAGTATGGTTACTAAATTCCACAGTGACTGTTTTATTATGCTAATTGATAATCTAGTGTGCTCCAAAGATTAAAGAAAAATGAAATTAAAGCTACAAGATGAAAGGGTAACAACTTTATAATGCCTCTTTAATTTAGTGAAATAAAATTAAAGTCACACAGAGATAGAATTGACCATGAATACCAAAATGAATGTAATTGACAGAGTAAATGTTACAGAGCAGGGCTGCATAAGAGTAAAAAGAAATGTCAATAAACTTCGGTGCCACTGAGCTGTGCCGCTGGGCAGGTGCATTGAACAGCACAAGTCTTAAAGTCCTTGGGGATAGCCAACAGCGAAGAAAGCTATGATGAATGTTTATGAAATCACAAGTAGATAGTATTGGAAGGGTCTGATTTTATAGGCATGCAAAAAGCACTAGAAATGCAATGTGAACAGTAATTACAGTAGAAGCTTGACAGTGCATAAGAAAAATGTTCCATTGATTGCAATAATTTGAGCTGAACATACTGCAATTTGTAAAACCTTCAGTGCTGGCAACATGCATTTAAAAAATGGTTTCTTATAGGCTGTAATCTGTGGAGAAGTTGCCTTGGTATTTACATCAAGTTTTCTGAAGTTGGTAGAGACACTGTAGTATGACCTTCCAATTCATACTGTTGTAGGCCAGTAATTCAATAGTTCTTCTATGCTGAGCTACTTATTAAAATAACATCTTTTCATATAGCAGTTCCTCTGACATCTCCTTACTGATTACATTCTGCTTGGAAGAACTACACCAATCCTATTTATCCACATATCATACCTTCAATCTACTTTTGTGAAATGCTGGGATCAATAATGGTGTATAAGGCTTTTTCGGTGGAGATTACCAATACCAATCCAATTCTGCTGTTAGAAATTTGAAGCTGTTACCTTCTACAGACCTTGTGGCTATCGTCATAAATGAGTCAGTCATGGTCTACGTCCCACATGACATTCATATTTATTGCAAAAATCATTAGCATAACTTGAAATTAGTTACATTCCTGTTGACTGTGTAGCATAAAAGTGTAGCTTTGTTTAAATTTCTCTTTTATTATCCCTAGAAGTAACATGTATAGGTCCAGAAAAAAATCCTTCTTAGAGTATCTTCACTAAACCTATTCTGTGAAGAGAAAGTAGGAGACCAGTCCCTCTAGCTGTCAACACAACATATTTTTGAATTGATAAATTCCCAGCCAAAGAACAACTTGCAAAGTTGCCTATATCTAGCAGACTGGAGCTTACATGAGTATAATCAGGTTTTCCACAGTCAGGTTTTCACAACCTCATTATTTTTAAATTGTATAATAAAAACTGAATAAACCTGCACTGGGGGATTCATCTTAGCTTTTTAGACATCTACGATGCAGATTTCTACGTACGAACTAAGCATCTAAATATCTATAACTGAAGGGAAAAATAGTATCTTCCAGAAGATGACTCATTCCATCAAAGGAAGATGCCTAAAATAAGTTTGATGAATCATGGACAGTACATGTCTAAAGAATTCAGATGTGGCTATCTACATTGTCAACTTTTGATATTAAGTAAAAAGAATCCTTTATTTCTGGTCAGGAGAGTCAAGGTTATAGTTATTTTTTCTCTAGAAAATACATTCTGTTTATGAACAACTGAGTTCATCAAATTTATTTACATTCCACCTCAGTATCATTTTTATTTATTTTTTCATCAAAAATTGGAGAGGGGGAGAAGCTCTTTGAAAGAACTCAATAACTGCATCCTGCTTCAAATGTGGGGGATCTACAATCAAGTCCTCCTCTGAATAAGAATCTTTGATTTATCTAAATAAGTCTAATAAGCATAATCTGGTATTTTCCCCACTAATTGCAGTTCCTGCAAATGTTTCAGTAACTGAGTTAATCTTACGGGAAAGTCACAGACTCAATGGTAATACATACACCAGTAAATAAATTAAGCATTCCCTGACTGGTTGTGGCATGAGATTCACTAGCACAGAATAGCCCACCTCCATACTACTAAATCTTCATATTCAGCAAAACACAGGGCCTGCAAGTTATCTGCTAGGAATAGCACCTGTTTCAATTTAATTCCTGAACTGTGCCTGGGAATTTTTTGGGACTGCTATGCAGTCTGGGTTCAAAATAATGCCAGGTGCTACACTAACAATTTGAAATATACAATTAAGTTAGACAATTAGGACAATCAAGGCCAGTGATGGCCTCAACAAGTTTGGATCTTCTGGTGGAAACTGTTGTGTTGTAAAGTGCCTAATTTCTTTTAGCTTTCATGTGTAGATAAAAAATGTTATGTTAGATAGGTAAATCAAAGTCAAAACACAGTGAAGCTGCGAGTTAAGGCTAGTGCCCTGGACAATGTTTTACTAAACTCTTCTGAAATACAGTAAATTCCTCTGCAATTTTCAGAAGGCAGCTTATCACTGATTTGTTTGGGGTTTTTTTTTAATATTGGGAAGGCCATAGGCTCTACAAGTCAGCTAAAATAAGTCTATATAAGAATGTGAATCCATTTGTGTTGTGGGTTGACCCCAGGCAGCAGCTAAGTGCCCACACATCTGCTCAGCCACTCCCCACCCACCCCAGTGGGACTGGGCACAAAACTGGAAGGGTAAAAGTAAACTCTTGGGTCAAGACAAAAGCGGTTTAATAAGTGAAGCAAAGAGAAGTAAAAAAAAAAAAACAAGTAGTGTAGAGGCAATCACTCACTACCTCCCAGAAGAAGACCATACCCTGACAGTCTCAGAGCAACTACAAAAGTGAAAAAGACTATCCCCTCGAGTTTACTGTTGAGCACAATATTATATGGCATGCAATATCCCTTTGGACAATTTAGGTCTGCTGGCCTGGTTGTCCCCTCTCAACTTTTTGTGCATCCCCAGCCTATTCACTGGCAGCCAGAGGGAGAAATGGAGAAAGCCTTGATGCTGCAAAAGCACTGTTCAGCAGTAGCCCAAAATGTTGGTGTCTTATCAGGACTGTTTTAACCACAGATCCAGAACACAGTACCATACAGGCCGCTATGAAGAAAGTTAACTCCATCCCAGCCAGACCCAGTACAAACAGTCACTACTCAAAATGAACCAGAAAATTTTGACCAGTGAAACTCTTCCAAATGCCAAGAATCCCAGATTATGAAGAAATCATTTGAATATGTGAGTTTATGAAAAGACATTTAGAAAGGTGATACTCTTTGACAGATTGCTGGGATCAAACTTTTCTTAAAGCAACTGACTGCAAAGATACAAGGATCATTCATCTGAAATAATACTTTCTTATTAACCTTACAAATTTTGGTTCAATTCAGCATTAAAATGTCAAGATTAACTGTGTTTCAAGACCTGGGAAAATGTACAAATTATTATAATTCTGGTGTCAGTGTGTTCTATAAATTATAGGATTTCAGAAGTAGCCAAACTGTGCTATGCTATTTAAAGTATAGAGAGTAAGTTTATAATGCCCAGGAATGTTAAATGGCATTGGTTAATTGAATAGTGTAGAATAGTAGAGACATAAACAGTAACTTTTTGATCTACAAAGTAACCTGAAATCTAATAAATTTAAATAATTATGTGCAGACCAAATCAAGGATGTATATTTCAGCTCAGAATAATACATCCATTAGATCATAAAATAGTTTAACATATTTTGTGGGCAATGTCAAAGTCAAGAAAGGAGAAATGTTCATTTTCTCAAGCATGTGCACCATTCTATTTACAGCAAGAGAGAAATATAACTCAGAAAGCTTTTATTGAGGGATATGAAGTTCTGATTCCAGAATGCACAAGGTAAGAACTGCCCAGAGTTCAGTTATAGATTTCTTGGCCAGAAGTGTGGTACATAGAAAATAAACAGTCACAATGACTAAGAAATAATTTTGTCTAGGAGACAAAGAATCCAAAAGCATCTTATACTCATCATAGATTCTTTATTAGTCCAATAAGCCAGTTAAGCTCATTTGTGAGCCCTTTGCAAACTGATGACAACTTTAAAATATGAGGGAGCAAACTAATGTATGGGTTTCTGTATTAATCTGTGGGTGGTTGAAATATCTTCAAAAACTAGTGCACCCAAGACAAAGGGAAAGCAAAAGAGAGGAAAAGAACATAAAAGATCCAAGATCCAAGCCTGTATAATAAATATGGTTAGGCCTGGATGAAATCCTGGATGAGTACTAGTAACTCCAGAATAGTCCAAGTGTGGGTTCCACTTCAGCAGGAGGAACATTTCATCTGCATCTGTCAGTGGAGGAGATGACAACTCCCAGAGCTGGCACCAGCACACTGGTTAAGGCAGCACCTTCAAAAAACATCACGGTAAACCCTTGAGAGGAGATCAGTTACAAACTGGCAAGTTGAAGTTTCAGATACTCAAACGTGTCGTATCTCAACAACAGGAAAATGATGAAACCTTTTTCCTATGATAAGAAAGCAAATTGGATGCAATAATGCACAGGAATGCAATAAAGATTAAAATTTATTTCCCTGCCTTTAGAGCAAAAGGGTGAAAAAGATATTTATCTTTCCCCTACATGTTTTTCTATGATATCTGAAAGTAAGTTTTCACCTTTTGCCTTCTTCATTTGCAAAAAGAAGTTGCAGAAAATCTCAACTTCACTGCTAAGTCAATGGAGACAGAACCCTTCTGACACCAAATGAGATGCAAATTTATCTGCTGTGGGCTTCATCTCAGGGAGATAATCAAGCAAACATTCAGGTTTGCTTCTCCCAGTGTTTATGAGGAAGTCATGATTTAGAGAGGTGAGCTGCACCTATATTTTATTTTTATTGGAAAGATGTTCTTGCCAAAATTTTCCTCCAAATATTATCAGAAGGTTCTCATTTCTTTCTCACTATTTCAGAGATAGTGTGGGAAGGGAGAGGTCTTTGTTTGAGGGTCTTCACTGCACAGAGTCAAGGCTTGACAATACTTACAAAAGTGCATATGGAGAATAATTCTACTGATGTAGTGTAATCTGATCCAGCACAACAATTATGCATCAAAAAAGATGTAAGTGGTTCTTTTTTGATGCCATTTTAAAGGCAAAGGACTGTCTAACAGGATACTGGCCTTCATTTCTCTTTTTTTTCATGAATTAAAATTTAAAATTTCAATTTACTCTACATATTTACGTTACTCTTAATCGAGGTCCATTTCAGGACCCTTCAGAGAACTGAGCTAAATGGCAGACATAGCTGTCCACATCCCAGCTGAGCAGCCAGGGCCCATATGTGTTCATACACCTCAAGGGTCTCAGTGGTATAGACGAAATTGTTAAGTTTTGATACCCAACATAGGTAAATCCTCTCCATGCTCTGCACAAAGAGATCTTTAGTCTTCAGTGCACAAAGCTAAAGACTGTGAATCTAATGCTGAATAACACAGAGCAATGCAGGAACGTGCAAAGACAACTAATGTTGGTCCAGAGAGACTCTCAGCAGAGTTACTCAGTATTGAAAGGGTTAACATGGCCCCACCTATGAGTGGCATAGGCAGCAGACCTCCCTGTCTGTGTCAGATCACATAAAAACTTCTTTCACTTTAGGTTACATGGTCCATGGGTCACTAACTGCTTAGACAAGATGTGGAGACTCCTAGTAACCTATTTCTTGCTTCCTATAACTGACATGGATGATTCTGCAAATGCGTGATGTATGTCCTGACAGGGTGTGGGAGACACAGAATAATGAGGGCTGCTTTTAGAAACCGCTTAGGTACAGGTCTGATACAGATCTGTGTTGTTGGAACTGGTCATGTTCTCATCTACCTCCGTAATATTTAGATGTTGTATATACACCATAGAGAACATAACCTCTAAAATTAAGAACTTGGTGTATACAGTCAGGCTGCCTTTCTATACTCATAACTGGATTGGTCTGTGAATGTTTTTTAAAGTTTATTCCATTGTCATTCAGCATTGCAATCTGGTGGATTTTAAGGACAAGTAAGAAGAAAGTTTGTAAATATGTTAATTTTTGGCACTACTATATTCACTTTAGTATGTGATTTTTAGGTTTTTTTCAGAATTACAGATAGAAATAGTCATCCAGTGCATTATACTCAATGAATTAACTAGGAGAAAAAAGACAGTCATTTCATACAAGAGGAACATTTACGGGGTACGGTCAACATTTCTGGGAGTTTATGACTGACACATTTATTTGAGGTTGTTAAGGAGGTCTTGTTCTGGCTAATAAGTCCTTAGAGAGTCATAATTTAAGCCTGGTGGATTGATTACAGTAGATAATACCTGTTTCCCAAACATTTTGTTAAAAATTCCTTTTATTCTTCTTATTCAGTTATTTATAAAATATGTTATCTTGTTTTCATCTTCGTAAAAATATTAAACATGCCTTTATATATCTGTGTTACATTTCCATGAAATATTGTCTAGAGCATATCCCATACCTACAATTTCCTTCACAATTTTTTTACAGAAGTACAAGTGCTGATTTAACTGGCCATAAAAAGAGAACATTTATTCACAGCATCTGGCTTATATGCTATGTTCAGAGTGGCAAATATTTTTGATCAAAACAGCACTGGTTCATCTAGACTGTACCCCTGCCTGTGTTACTGCAGTTCATATTGGACCATTTAATTGAAAACTAAGCAGCCAAATGAATACTATTTTGCAACATCCAGCATTCGTCCCAAAAGAACAGTGATAAAATATACTGTAAGAACTAGTACCAGCTGAAAACATTTAGCAAATTACATTTCAAAGAGGAAAAGAAAAAGGATTTCAATCAAGTACAAAACTCATGTTTGCTGTAAGTTCTGATGCCCAGATCTCTTTATTCCTCCCCATCTCTCTCCAATATCTTCTTTTCTTGTGTCACACAACATTTATTTTCTCAAAGTTTTAATGTCAATTTTGATATATTGGATTACAGGTGAGATAAATTCACTAGTACTACTGGCAGTGTGAACATCATTATGTTTGTATCTAAGTGCTTTCATAGAATCACAGAACCATAGAACCATTCAGGTTGGAAAAGACCCTTGGGATCATCGAGTCCGACCATCAGCCCTACTCTACAAAGTTCTCCCCTACACCATATCCCCCAGCATCTCATCTAAACGACCCTTAAACACATCCAGGGATGGTGACTCCACCACCTCCCTGGGCAGCGTATTCCACTGTCTAACCACTCTTTCTGTGAAAAACTTTTTCCTAATGTCCAGTCTGAACCTCCCCTGTTGCAGTTTAAAGCCTTTCCCCCTTGTTCTGTCACTAATCACCTGTGAGAAGAGACCAGCACCAACCTCTCTACAATGTCCTTTCAGGTAGGTGTAGAGAGTGAGGAGGTCTCCCCTTAGCCTTCTCCTCCTCAAACTAAACAATCGCTCCTCATAGGATTTGTTCTCCAGGCCCTTCACCAGCTTCGTTACCCTCCTCTGCACTTGCTCCAGCACCTCGGTATCCTTCTCATATTGAGGTGCCCAAAACTGGACACAATACTCAAGGTGTGGCCTCACCAGTGCAGAGTACAGGGGGACTATCACCTCCCTACTTCTGCTGGTCACACTGTTTTTAATACAAGCCAGGATGCCATTGGCCTTCTTGGCCACCTGGGCACACTGCTGGCTCATGGTCAGCTGCTTGTCAATTAGAAGCCCCAGATCCTTCTCTTCCACACAGCTCTCCAGCCACACCTCCCCAAGCCTGTAGCGATGCATGGGGTTGTTGTGGCCCAAGTACAGGACCTGGCACTTGGCCTTGTTGAAGCTCACCCCATTAACATTGGCCCACCGATCCAATCTATCCAAGTCACTCGGTAGTACCTCCCTATCTTCATGCAGATCGACACTCCCAGTTAACTTGGCGTCATCTGCGAACTTACTGATGATATTCTCTATGTCCTTATCAAGATCATCAATAAAGATGTTGAACAGAAATGGTCCCAACACCGAGCCCTGAGGAACACCACTTGTGACCAGCCACCAGCTGGATTTAGCTCCATTGACCACCACTCTCTGGGACCATCCGTCCAGCCAGTGCTTGATCCAGCAGACTGTTTGCTCATCCAGGCCATGGGCAGCCAGTTTTTCTATGAGAATCCTATGGGGAACTGTGTCGAATGCTTTTCAAAAATCCAGGTAGACAATATTGACAGATTTTCCCTCGTCCAATAGTCAGGTCATCTTGTCATAGAAGGAGATCAGGTTTGTCAGGCAGGACCTGCCTTTCATAAACCCATGCTGACTAGGCCTGATCACCTGGTTGTCCATTATATGACTTTTAATGGCACTCGAGATGACCTGCTCCGTGACCTTCCCTGGCACCGAGGTCAGACTGACAGGTCTATAGTTTCCTGGATCATCCTTTCTGCCTGTCTTGTAGATGGGTGTCACATTTGCCACCCTCCAGTCCAATGGGACCTCCCCAGTTAGCCATGACTTCAGGTAAATCATGGAAAGCGGCTTGGTGAGCACATCTGCCAACACTTTCAGCACCCTTGGGTGTAACCCATTCGGTCCCACAGACTTGTGTGCATCCAAGTGGTGTAGCAGTTTTCACAAGCCCAATTTTCAATTTTCTTATTGGTGTAATTAATGTAAAAAGAATGCAAATATATAAATGTATAAATGCTACACTATGTATTTCTAAGAATGTGTTCTCTGATCTGTTGTTCACTCAGACAGGTATCAGAATCTTTTCATAGTATGATAGATGCTTCATAATAGTTTAAATATTAGAAAAGATGCAAATTAGTAAAGAAATCAAACAATTGCTTGTCTTTATTATGATATTTTATTTTTTTATCATAAATAATTTTTGGACAACTCTGCACATTCCTCTCCGCAGTAAGGCAGAGAACACTTAGTTTAATTTTCAGGTCATGATTAGGACTTAAAAAACTAAGAAGACACTTTAATTATTTATTCATTTTCCCTTTTGTTTTAAACACTTCACATCAAAGAGTATCTGTCTACATCCTTGCATAGCATTGACCTAAACTTTAAAGCACAATAGAGCAAGGTTATGTAATCAATTCAAATAGCAGCGGCACCCTTTCTCCAACTGTGATCACATCTCAGACAAATCAGGAACTGGCAGACTCAACATGGATTATAATTCTACTCCACACTATATTTTCCTCTAAATAACACCCCAACACCCCAAAGAAAAATATTGCAGTAAGGTCCATAATGAATTACTGGAGACCTGGAGGAGGGTAAGAAAGTTTTCTCATGAAAGGGACTTTAAATTAATCCAGTCCCTTTTTCATAGTTAGTAAAAAGTGCATGCAAATGTCACCTTTCAATCACCACCTTGGGCTGAGCATCACAACTCTGGTTCAACAAAGAGTGCTAATGTAGAAGAGCAATCTAATCTGATCTTCAATAAATCCTTAGTCTCAAAGACCCAAGCAAATAGCTTGATCTTAGAGTAGTCATTTAATAATTTCACAACAGGAAGAGAAAATATGCTGCTGCTATATATGTGCTAATATATTAGACTCAATATAAAGAACACAAACAGAAGAATGTTGGCATTTGAAAGCAAGTGGTTCAATGGAACATAAATTCATGGTCAAACATGAGAGATGATTCCAGAGCAATAGAAATGGGCAATGTCCATTAGATGTGGTTCCTCATTTCAGACAATTTATGAGTGGTAAAGTGAAAATCTAGGAAGGATTCACAGTAAAACTGAACATGTCAAGGATCTATACCTCTAAATGAAGTCCCATGACACAGGAACTGAATTAGAAAGGCTGAAATCACAATACAGTAGTGATTCCAAATCCACGTCTGTCACTGCTATTATCTGTTCTCAACATCCTGACACATCAGAGGGCCTATCTCAGAGTTACTGTTCCAGACTTAGAGCTGGGATGAAACTATTGCATACTATATTTACTTAATATATCCATTAAGAATATAGCTGGCAAAACGTAGAAAAAATCTGAAATGATACAATAGAGAAGAAAACATTGTATTAAATGGGAAACGCATTGACGAAATAAAGTGTATAACAAGTACCTTGCTATTTTTATTGTCCCATGACTACCAGAAAAGGAATTTGTTAATTCTTGATTGAATTTGGAGACCCTATGTAACATCTCACACCAGCTCTGATTAATGTTACTTAGTTTTCATAAGTGATCCTTCTCTCATTTATACCTTTAAAAAAAAAAAAAAATCAAAAATCCTATTGACTTCAAGTTAAACAAGATAGTGTATTCAAAGCCTGACGCCAAAAGCCCTCCAAGACAATTAAAAACCCATTCCTAAGCCTTAGGTCTAGAAATAAGGCTTTCATTTAGGAATGGAATTCATAAATTCCTTCAATTTGATTGCACACACAGCTTTTTACTGATTGAAAATGTAGAAAAGAAAAACCTCAATCATAAATATTCACATTGCCAATTTTACAAATATAATGTCTAGTTACCAGCAGATTCACCACAGAAAAACAAATGGACACATTTAAAATACACCAGAAGCGTTAAAACATTTCTGAACTGTTTATGGTTCCACAGACAGAGAAGCTCCCATAGATATTCTGTGTTTACATCAAAAAACCCAAACAAACCAAACCAAAAAAAAAAAAAAAAAAAAAATCAAGAAGCTACTGTTCCTTGAGTTCACATCATTTTCTTCCTACAGAAATTTTAAAAATCATTTTAAAATCTTTTCCCCCTGAGTTCCATGATGACAGTTGTTATATGTCATTGTGTGCTAAAGTGGTCACATGTAAAATCAGGTAAAGTATAACTTGAAGCTTACATCTGTAATCCTAGGCCTTTGGTGAATATGATGGATATGAAAGAACATGAGTTTAACAATCTGCACATGCAGCTTTGGGAAATAAAATTCATGGCTTGAATAACTGCACTAAGACAGGGCTTAGAAAAATATTTTGTGCTCCAAAACTAGCCATCTTCTGAAAACATAGAGAGGAATGTTTGTTCCTGCATTTATTCAAATAGAACTATAAACAGTGTGCATGTTAGCATGTATTTTAATAGTTAGCATGTATTTTAAAGGACGTGAAGGTTATTCCACTCTGCAGTCACTATCACAACAAATGTTTCTGCTGTAGGTCTTCTATGGGAAGGAATGTTGAAGATCACCTTCAGATATCCTGACCTCGGGGATAGACTCATCAGCTTGTTGTCTTCTTTTGTAACCATTCTGTCTCATACATCCTCTCTACTTCAGTTCACCTGGTCTTTGACCCTTGCTCTCTCTCTAATGTATCATGCCACATTTTTCAAACTGCAGTATATGTTAAAAAAAAGCAAGCAGGCAAGCAGAAGACACTGTCTAGTACTGTGTTCCCAAGCTGTTGGATAATGGAGAGTTCTCTGTTGTTTTTTCTAAATATTGGATATAAAACTGGCTTCAGTTTCTCTTCCCAGCCTTCCCCATTGCTTTCTTTCATGATCCCACTTATTCTCCCCGCTTCTACTGCTCTTAGGAAACAGTAGAAGAATGCTGTTTGGAACACAAAGAGAGACAGATTCCCCCTGAACCACCCTGATATATCCTGGCTTTTTTGACATGTTTCAGTCAAAGCAGTCACTGACAGCCATTTGTCTACCTCATGAACTACCTCAAGGGCAGTCAGGACCTCCCAACAAAAAGTATATGATGAGAAAACTGTCCATATATCTACGGACAACACCTATTTAAATGAAGTGTTTATAGGTAGGTGTTGATAGATGGAATAGATGACTAAATGCTGTTATGGTCAATGAAGAGATCTCCATTTTATCAAGTTAATGACTGTTTGAATCTGGTAAGAGATTCCTCTGATCCATCACTCTAAGTTCAACTCAGTTGTCCTCATGGAGGCTTTTAGTGCCACCTGAGATCGCACAGGTTATCTTACCAGACATCCAGCTGTTTCTGTACTATCTTGAGTGTCCCTTGGAGGTACTGCACAGCATCTGACAACTCTGAGCAGAAGTCTTCCTTCTCTGTGGAGTCTCAGATGACAGTAGACACAAGAGCATAGATGAATGCTCCAGGCTTCACTGAACATATTGATAGTGATCATAAGGAGTATCTAGACAACTATCTCATGTACAGACATTTACATTTTGAAATTGGTAGGTTAGGTGATTAAAGGTTCATCTCCACACATACAAAGGAGCTCAGAGGCACAATGGCAGCTGGGGGAACCCTGATAGTTCAGTCAGAGGAATGACCCGCTGACCCATTGTCTCACAGGGCATCCCGGGAACATGTCAGCCCCATGGGCGGGGAGTGAGACCCAGTTGGATAGACTCCCCAGGCAGCCTTACAAACTGAGGGTGGATACTGCCTTTAGAGGTATGAGACTTCTTATGAGTTGTAGGGCAAAAACATGTTGGGTTTGCACAGTCTTATTACACAGTGTTTAGGGAAGGGAACAAAGGCAGGAAAAGGATGCAATACAGTGGTCTGGGAAGGAACAAGGGTGGGAAAATAGAGGGGTAAGGTGATAAACTAGCCAAACAAGCACATAAATAGGCTACTGGTTAGTACTTATTCCTGGCCATGACCTGCATCTGATCTGCACAGTCTGTCCTGTCTTCTCAGTAAATTCCATTTCTAATTTTCCTGAATGAGGGTACTCTCTATTCTGTGAGCATGTGTGTGTATGTGTGTAGGTCTAAGAGTCAGCAATTGGTGTGGGGAACCATGGGTCATAAGCACTATGTGCCCAGCATCCCAGAAACTGGAGAGACCAGAGTTTGTGCACCTTGTGTGGGCGTATATGTCAATGTGTCAACACCAGAAAGGATAAAACTGGACTAGTTGGTGACTAGGATAGAAGCTTCATAGTCAGATATTAGAGCAGCTGTAAATCTGGGCAAGATATTGGGGAGACTAGAGAGCCTGAGCGCTCGTTACTGAAGAGATCAGAAGGCCCTGTTCAGCATCTGGGGAGAATGCAAGGTCTGGCAGTTGACTACTGGTAAGGTCATAAGCCTGGATCAGCTACTAGAAAGACCCACTTGCATGTGTGTGTCTGTACATGAACCAGCTGGGATACCAGGGGATCTGATGGCCAGACTGGTTAAACTGAGAGCATAAGGCCAGCTACTGCAGGGATCCATAATGCATGTGTCTGCATGTGTCTGCATGTGTGTGTAGGTATAAGTAACAACAGCTGAACTGGAGCTCTGGGCCTTGGGGATTCATGTATCCACATGTATCCACATGCCAGCAGCTGGGATGAGAGACCTGTAGAGACCTGGGTCTTTAAGACCAGTAAGTGGACATGTATATGTATATATATGTATATATTTCCTGTTAACAGACCTTTGTCCAGAACAGCCAGAGAGGGGGACAGGATAAGGCCATTTGAATTTAGATCCTCAGTTGTTGATGAAAGAGTGATTTTGTTCTTGATGTCAGCAGGTGCTGTTCAGAGCTGAAACTCATTGTGTCTTTTCAGGAAAAGCCATTTTCTTTCCTTAGGAAGGGCAAACATATTTTCTGTTGACCAAATGAGTTTCTGTATCATTGGAAGACTCTGTATGCATAGTGCCCCTGGTATCTTCACAGCCATGGATGTTTCCTAGCTTAACTATATTCTTCTGCAGCTCTCCTCCCCACATCTTAGACAATTTCTTAAATGAAATCTTTCAATAACTACAGCAATGTTCCTTCCACCCTTGACAGGCAGAGTTCACACAATTTCCCACTTAAGAACATGATTTCAGGCATCCTCAGATGGCCCTTGCAGGTGCAGATAAAAGATCAGGAGTCTGACTTTCTGGATATACTTCACATACCATCATGCTCAGCTGCATGTTAACCCCACAGTTAGCATACTTTCTTCAAACTTCTCCTTGGAAACTCCTATTTGTACCACCCTGCTCACATATTACTTTTACAAAAGCTTCTTCACGTAAGCAGTTCCAAAGAACTTAGTTGGAGTAGGAAAGGGAGACACTAGTCATGGACCCAGCTAGGGGCCCTCTGTTCCATCTAAACAGACATGCTAGCTATTCTAGCTATTAAAAAGAAAAAGTAACTCTATCCCAGCCAAAACCAGGACAAAACACCAGTGTGATATACTGTCCACATTAAGCAGCCAGCCCCTAGCTTCCAAAAATGCCTCCTTTTCTCTTAAATCCCTTAAATTAAGGGACTGAAGTTTTGTTTTCCTCTAGGAGTGTCCCAAAAAAATCAGTGAAAACTTTCTCTCTTGATAACTTTAATTATTATGTAAATACAAGAGAAAATGTATAGATGACACTATGGAACAGTTTCTTTACACATTTGAGTCATTTAATTTTCCTGTATCCTCCCTGAAGCAATATAGCACTGACCTCATGGGCCCTCAGAAATCTGTCCGTATAAATTATCTGATTGTTCAAGCGTCACCATTCAATTGTATGGTACCAAATATACAGAATTTCATATAGTGAGGTAGAGGAAATTAAACTTCCTCCCCATAGAAATACACTATCTTCTATCTCCTACAGGAAGCTTTCTTACTGGGAGATTTCAGTTGAATGATCAGCCTTTCTTATAATGTGGGGCAAGATTTTTAAAAAAAGAAGCCTAAAGTTAGCCATCTAAAACCATATTTAGTTCTCTACCTGATTAAAAGCTGAGCTCCTGTTGTTCTCTTTCAGATTGTTCCAGGATCAAAGACTGCATCAGCAGGAGAGCCAGAGACCACACAGCACTACTGAAACCCAGGCAGGTGTCTGAATAGGACCTTATATTTATCTATTCCTAAACTTTTTATTTTTGAAGGGTTTGGCCCAACATTCAAGTTGTTTCTTTGCCGGGAAAGAAATAGGGGGAGTTTTCAATAAAAAACAAACAGAAGATCTCTTTAATTCTAAAAGTCTCTGACTACCTTTTCTGATGTTCATCTCATTGCTGGCTGCAAGGGAATGAGCTTGCATAATGAATAATAAACTCTGCTGAAGCTCAGATCTGTTATGCAAATAAACATATTAAATGAATGCCTTTTCCATGCAGCACAGCTTCTGCCAGGAAATTTGTTGAAAACATTGTTTTGCCATTGACAAAGGCAATGTGCCAAATTTAAACTTGGTGTGAGTGAGCGCAGCTCGACTGGTTTCAGTGGCATTGTGCCCATTCACACCAGGTCTGTAATCGGCCTATTGTGCTTCAAAGGCTTTAATTATCCAAGATGTGCCAAAGTGCAGATAAACAAATTCTCCAACAGCAAAAGAGCTTTTTCAGGGTCAACACTAATTTTCAGTTCACTTAGTAGGCATAAACTCCTTCTGGCTGAGTTCAGTCTGTGACTGTACCAACTTTCTAACCTAGAGAATGAAAATCCTTGGGTACTCTCAACTCCTCCTCATCTGCAGAACTGCTAAAATGAGACAGCCTAGAAGGCAGCAGCTTCAGAAATTGTATCAGTAAAGGATGGAAACTGAACTGATTCAATAAAAATTGACCTGACCTTCTTGTTCTGACTTCATCCCAGGCAAAATCTCTTTCAAGTTTCAGAAATGTTTTATTTACTCTTTCTCTCCACAAGTTATGTCATATGTCAAACCAAAAGGCTAAGTATACAAAAAAGTATAAGATGGATTTTTCTGTGCAAAAGTATAAGATGGACTTGTCTGTGTTTAACACAGATCTTTAACATTGCTTTATGGTTCCAAATTATGTAAATAAACAACTTAATTTTATGAGTTGTGCACACAGATTAAGACATACCCCAGAATCTTTTGAAATATACCCATGCAAGTTCAGAGAGATGTGTTTCTCAACTCAGCATTCCCTTTATCTCAGATACACCAAACACTGAGGACTATCCTGATAAGTGTCATGTAAAGACATGCCAACAAATGTCAAATTTAGCAAATAATTACTAAGGTGAGCAGTACAATATTTCCCCTGAGATAGGTCTAACGACTCTGTCACATTCTATAATCATTAAAGTAATATGGATATCTAAATGGTTAAAATAATAGTGGCTATGAGATTTAGATCCTAAGGAGAGAGAATCAAAGATTAATGTGAGACTTTGTGAGAACTAAGAGAGCTGTATGTGGTATAAAAATAGTAAATCTGATATGATACAATTTCTTATACAAGCTGATTTACGTAACATAAACATGAAGCTGGCTGCATAAGACCAGGTCACCTATTGCATGGGGAAAGCAGTCTGAATTTTATTGTCTTGACCTTGGGAGGTTTACCATCCCGATCTGTCTTCACCCATGCATAAGAAATCCTGGTGCAATTTGTCTGAGATACAATTACTGACTTTCATAATATTTTCATCATAATTTACGTTTGTTTTTTATTTCACCTACCTTTTCTTACATTAGAAATGCAGCTGTTACATATATGAGCAGCTTCTATAACACAAATCTTAAACACCAGGTTTCTTGCTATACAAGTATGACATAATAGCAAAAAGTGCAATTAAATCAAAGCCGCGATAATCTGCAGTTCCACTGACAGATATCTGCACATAACTTCAATGTGACTTATGTTCAAAGATAATGAATTCTACAATGCAAATTTACACATGGGGGTCAAATAAGGAACTTCTTTGTATTTGACAGTACATTGGGTATTAGGTATTTGTCACAAAATAAATAATTCATCTTGCATAGCCACATGCTATGTAAATGATAGTCTATGTATATTAAAGCATTTAGCACTTAGAATAAAATGGACAGCTGGGGCCAAATGAATATCTCTCAGGACACATTACCATTACAGTTCCCCTGTGAGTTTTTAACTCTTTTCACTTTTAAGGGCTGTCATGAGGACATTAATTGAATAAGGTACAGAGTTTGTTATAATGCAGGCAAGGCCACAAAAAAAAAAAAAAAAAAAAAAGAGGAAAATAATGTAAAGCAGTACATTAATTTCATATTCCACTTTCCACCATTTTTAATATTTCTCAAATCCCTGGTGTAGTTTGGATCTGACTCATTTTAGGAAAAAATAAAGGTTAAATATTTTCAAAGTATCAAGTAGATTACAATCAAAACATAATTAAAAAATGTTTAACATAAACTGGGATTTGGGCAGAATTTGAGAATTTAGGACTCTCATTGAATGCATCCGCTCATTCCAGCCCTCTGATAGTTTCATCTCCTATTCACTCGGACGCAAAGTGAACTTTAAACAGAGCATGAAGATTCACACACCAGAGTGGCCACACAAGTGGATGGGTTAAGGGTATCTCTCCAGGCCCTATGGAGAGGGTATATTGGAGTGCCTGTTCTCAGTCCTACCTAGCATTGCAGAAATTTCCTGTCAAGATAAAAGAGACAGAAGGTGTTTTAACTTCTGTGCCCTGGTCCTCCAGTTAGAAACACCATGAGAATCAAATCATCTCTCACACCTGTAGCTGTGAATCCAAGGAAACACCACTAAACTCAGTAGAGTTGTTTGAGACAGATATACACTGATTTAAACGCAGCACCTTCTCTCCACTGGAACTTCACTGATACAAAGAGGACTTCTAGGATTCAATGGTTACTTTGAGCATGGTATAAATCAGATTGGACCTGATTTACTGATATAGCTGTTAGATATATTTCAATTGTCTTTTCTTCAGTGGTTTCAGGATGATTATATGATACCCCTGCCAACAACCTAGGCTTCTTTAGGACTAATTCAACAGCATTAGATAAGATTATACAGATATATGATATAAAATGCAGAGAAGTCATTTGAAAAATAAAGTTTTAGCATTTGTGATCATCACCATTGTATCAGTGCAAAATCTAAGCTACGGTAAATTAGATTATACAGCTGAATAGAGAAGACAGATAAAAGATTCTGATGTCTTAATCATTCGCAAAATGTGTCTGTTCCCAAGCTAACCTCCTAAACCCCAAGCCAGCATGAACTGTTACTTTTAATACTGCATACCAACATTTATTTCTACTTCAGTTTGTGTTATAATGATATTAGTCATTGTAAAATGAGATCCCTGCTGAATTCAGCTTTGGCTTAAGGCAATGAAATTGTAAGAGTTACACATATATGTGTCCTGGATTTTCAGTATCCTGGTTCAGCAGAAAAATTGTTAGTATAACCAGCATTTGACCTCAACATATTCTCATCTAATTCTGTAAAACAAAAGAAAGAGGAAGATAGTGTTAGATTAGCAAAGATACCTAGATCTTTTTGTGTTTCTCTAAAGTAGAAGTTCAGTGGCTGAGAAGTTAGAGGTTCAGCTATAAAAGCAAAGTTTTGTCCTTCTAACTCCTGGCCATTTGAGCTTTCTAGCATAGATCAAAGACACCTGAGACAGCATTACTCTGGTTGACAAATCCATCTAGTATAGCACAGACTTTGACAAACTGGAGTTTGGACCTCAGGTAGCAGCATTAGGGTAATAATGGGCAGCACTGGGCTCTGCCCAGGAATCTGGACTTTTCTATCCAGGTCAGGCAGAAACCAAGCAAGTTGTTTCTGAGGTGCTCTTTATTCTGCAGCTAACATAGGTGGATGCAGTGTTCCACTGCACTGTCAATATGCCCTTAGCTACCTGTCTGGGTTGCTTTATTCAGGGCTGTAAATAGTTTGTCACATATGAAGTCAGAAAGGAAACCTGTCAGTGGCTGTGAGGGTGGAGAGTAAGGAGGAAGGGGGTTCTCTTTGGGGCTGGTTAGGGTCATCTAAACATAATTTACTTGATCATTTCAATATTATAGCCTTCCTCACTGCTTTAAAAATGTCTGTCTACAATCTGATAATGTCTCCACAGTCAGCAGTGTAGAAAGAAGACCTTAGACCTTTTCTGCAATAACTCTAGTCCTTGTGGATTCAAACTCTCATTGGTTTTGCTCTCAAACTCACATTTGTAATACGGTGACAGCTGGCTCAGTGCTTTTTTATGTCATTAAAATCCAATGTCTTAAAAAAGTAAGTTTAGTGAAGCCAAGACAGCATTTCAAACACAGAAAACAAAAAAGTCTACTAAAATCTCAGGTGGAGGCTTTTTTATTTGAGAGATAAGTTTTCCTTTACAGCAATAATTGAAGGATATTAATATGTGGCATGAAGTGGGCATGCTGCTGCCATGTGCAAGATAGTTTGGACCTCCAGCTGTGGAAGGTGGTAGAGAAGGCCAGAAATTTTTCAGTGTGACTAGTTCCACCTGAAGTTTATGGTTTGTTGAAATTGATGGAGCATAAAGGGGATCACAGATCCCCCTTTGAGACCACCAGTTGCGGCATACAAATGCAGTGCCTATTCAGGGAGTACGTGAATCACATACGATGCTTCTCCTTGCAGATGAGAGCCGTTTCTGGCTCTCCTGACAGCATGGGAAAACACAAGGAACAGATCAAAACTGTGAATTGAGACAGTTGTCAAGAGCGCTCTGATCACTGGGTTAGTGGGATATTGGGCAAATACTGATATTTGTCTCTCGTTTTCTCTCCTGTGCTTCCTCAGCAGCAGAATGCACAACTTCTTTGCAGATGGAAAGTTACATGATCTTGCTCATGAGCTGCTATCTCCCCTGCCTGTCTCCCTCTAAGTTTGCCCTTTCTCTGTGTGCTCTTGTCATATCCTCAAGGTCAAGTGTGGAAGTGACATAACGTTTTTCCAGGTGTTTTTTCCTAAAATGTTTATTCCCTGAAGATGCCATTGTTAAAGACTGAACAATAATAGAAGTAGTTACATGCAGAGGATGAGTATTTCATGCAATACACTGAGTTTTCAAATCTATCTTTGTTTCAACTTGGGGTGAAGATATTGCTTGATAAAAGAAAAGTCTGAAATGAATAACTGGAAACTGATTTTGATCAAAAAATTTAACTGATTAAATTAGTCTTGCAATATGATTATGAATTTTATATTTTTGAATAATATATGTAATAATAATATAGAAGCTTAGTTATTTCTAAGGAGAAATTAAACCAGCTTGCTCTAAGAATGTCAAAAAGCAGGTTTTGGTTTTGCCAAAATAGAGTATCAATTGGACACACATTCCCCTATAAACTATTTCAATTTCAGAGAAACTGTATTTGCAAGTGGAAATTTCTTCCTTTTTTTTTTTTTTTTTTCCATGACCAATGTTAAACAAACATGGCTTTGCCAGGAAAAGGGAAGGAAGCCAACATGCATAAAAAATTGCATGGTTTCAATAGTTCATTTGTGTGTACATTTTGCCTCTTCCTGATCCAAAGACCATTGAATTTAATGGAGAGATTCCCTTGAACACTTACCATGCCTTTAATTTTTGAGCAAATGTTGAGAGAAGCACAAAGCAGCTTATGTGCTTCCCTGTATCACACTCCTTCCATGAACCTGCATGCTAATCCACAGGTTAGTAATTCTGAGGTCTCTCTTGATGAACAATTAGTGCAGCAAACTGTGAGGTGTTTATTGTAATGTGCAAAACTTTGGCAAAAATATTCCCTAACCCATTCTACCTATGAAAGGAATTTGAGTTGTTGATCCCAAGAGCACACAGCACTAATCTGCTTCTCATATAATACACTCTTTTCCCTTCTTTTGCACTTTGATTACTTCTGAAGTCTAGTTTGTTATTGTTCATTATTTGTTATTGTTTTATTATTTGCTATTCATTTCTTAGTTTGCTCTTGTTATTTGTCTTTCTTCTTTGCTATTGCTTCATTTGTTTGCATTCTGTTTCTACAATATTTTTCCTCTTGCTATTATTTTTCTTCATTAGTTGCAGTGAAATTTTATCTCTACATATCATGTAGCTTGTTTTTATTTCATTATTTCCCATGTTTGTGTTACACAGCTACCACTGCTCAGCCTCACAAAGTCTTCTAAAGGCAACTCTTATCAATACAGCACCACTGAACTCCACAGATAATGCTTTATTAAATGTTACATTGAAGCTGAAATCTTACCCAGTAGGTAGCATAAAATCATTACCAGCTTGAATATTTCTGAGGATCAAGATGATAATTATAAGAGCAATGTCCCAACAGGGCACTCGCCACTTATTACCTAATCCACAAGCCCCCTACAGGTGTGTTTTGGTGTCATTGAATGCCCACCCAAGGGTTATATGAAAGTCTGAAGCTAAGATACATAAATGGTTCTATAAAGGTCTTGTAAAACAGTCTAAGCTCTCTGGTTTTTTTAGGGACTTTATGCCATTAATAAGAAGTTAATGGGAAGTAGAAATATTGCGTGGGAAATCTGTGCATAAAAGCCTTAACTTTCTTTGTGGCTCTCTACTGTAAAACTGCTCGGGAAATATTGTCCCACACTGTCTTTTCTTTTTAAAAAGTATATGTGGGTGATCTCTCATCTCTTTTTTATCTGTGGAATATTTAGATATATAACATAAAAAGGATTTGTAAAACAAATACTGTATTTCTCTAGTCAGAGTAAATGCAGTGTTGCTCATTTCATAATCTGGACTACATTTCAGATATGAAGGGCCAAACTAAGTTAATATTTTCCTGAGCAAGCTATCAAGCTGACAAACACTATAAAAATGTTATATGGTATTTCCTTCTCATCATGTTAGTGTAGATCTTTGATCCTCAGATCCACAGTTTTAGAATCTTAAATCACTGAGAAGATCTACCATTTCTTTAATAATATTGAACATTTTCATGAACTGTGTAATGTCCTCTACCTGGATGGTCAAGATTTTCAGGCTCGTTTATGTCTCTCTTTTGAATTAATAACCTTTCCAAAGGTCTGTGCTCTACTACAAGTCTGCATTTCCCTCTAAATGTCTTAGAAAATCTGTTCAGAAATTATCTATTGGAACAGTTGGGTTTTGGTTTGGTTTTTTTAGTGGGGGGGCTTCCTCCTTTGGACCCTTGCATGAGCAGGTCAAGTCCAACGCTCTCCAGTCAAATCAGTGTTACAGGAGCATGGACTTTGGATGTTATATCTGCTGTTCAGGGAGGGGATCCCCACAGTGAATCTAATTTGTATAAAATAGCAGGGCTCCTCACTGTCTGTCATTTTTACCATGGACAATACAAATGACAAAGCCCTCAAGGCAAGGTTATACTACATCACCTAAGGCAGTAGAGGATGAATCCTAGCCCTAACTGAGTTCCCATAAATCACAGTGGGACCAAGCTTTTAGCTGCTGTTATACACAAGGTGTTACGTACCAGGGACTGAAATTGCTCACAAGATGTATTTAGGAACCAGGTCACTCTGTTGCACCATTATGTAAACCATATTTAGCATAAAGGCCTTATTTCAGATACTTCAGATACTGTGAATTAGTGTGTCTGATAAGACCAAATCTCTAAATTTGAGATATATCTCCCCTCCAACACAAACAGGACACTAAGAGTCTTAAGCAAGAAACTTCATTAAGTCAGGTGTTTAACAGACACTTCCCTCTACCTAAGTTTGTCTAAAGGATGTAAAGCTTCTCTTTATGGGACCCACAGACAAATACACCAAATCACATTATAAAAGAATAGCATTTAATAGATTTCACTGAGACTAAAGCCTAGAGAACTATATTGATGTCTAACGTAGTCTTACAGTAAGACCACACCACTTTCAGATTACACTTCTGTGACTGTTTCTCTATGTAATTGCTTTTGTTTCTCATTCTCTTTAATGTTAAATTCTGCAGTTCTTGCAAGTGGTCAAATATTACACATCCACATTGGTATAAAACCAATGCAAAAAGGATTTTATTACTTTCACCATAACAATTTTCCTTAAAATTATATACTCACATACAGCGGATGCCTTAGAAAATTGACAGGGGGAGTAGTAGATATACAAACCTTTCTCTTTCCTTCCAGTAACATGAAGTAAATTGCACAATAAATCAATTTTTATGGATGCTGTTGACTTGCAACATTTGCTGCTTTTAAAAATTAATAGCTGAAATAATGAGCATTCTCAAAAACTCTCTGAACAGTCAGCTTGATTAATTCCCTGAAATGAAAAGCAGTTGACAGGTGCAATATTCTCAACTGAAATTTTCTGTAGCTTGATCGGACTACAATCTAAACTTATTCCAGTACACAAATTTGCTTGCTTTGGTTTTAATTTGTGGGAAAATAAACAAATTTAAGTCCCATATTGTGCTTTACCTAGACATGCATACACAGACATTATTAAAATATTCTTTACTGTAAAATTGAATGAAGTTTAATTTTTGTGTAAATATTATTTTGAAGACGTGATAGCACTGCACAGTGCAAATGTCATAATTTTATATTAATATTGCGTTATTGTCAAACTGATAAGAAATTCCTGGATATAAGGAAACGTGCACTGTGTTTTGAGCATTTTCTAGATAGTGGTCCACATCCCAAAGTGATGTAACCAGGAATACCTCCTCTGAATGATATGTAGATACAAAGCTTCACATCAATATTTCCATTTATCCCGCTTTTTGGATCTCATTACTCATGGTCCCTTAACATATGAGCAGAACTTAAAAACGAAAAAGTATTAACCATTTCTCTTTTTGACCTTTTTTTCTAGAGCTGGAATTAAATAATACTGTTGTCTACAGTGGGAAATACTTGTGATATATTTCAGCTTACATTAAAAAATAAGAAATTAATAATGTTTTAGTTAAGCATTAGGGCATTTGTTTAATTTTTTAACTTGTACAGAAGATGAAAAATATCTGAAATTTAATGACATTCTATGATCTTTATTGCCCTGCTTTTTATTGCTGAGATATTGGTCTGAAATAATCAAGAGAGATGCCTGAATTCATGATTAATGAGGCTGCCTGAGATACTCAGATGATCCAGGTGACATCATCCTGCATCATAAGAAGTGGATGGACATAAAAGCCTCACTTCCAATGAATAAATGTTATCAGTTACTCAGCCGTATATATTCTCTGCTACCTACATATCCTTTAAAATTAGTATTTGTGAGGAACTTCTGCATGAGAAATAGTGAAATATGCTGTCAATCTGAATGTAATCAATTTGATGCTCTTTATTATTTTTCATGACATTAAGGTCCATGGTCTCTCTCTTTTCACCTATGGAAGTTTTTCCTCCATTATTCAGAAGTCTTCTCCGCTGGCTAACAATTTAATTGTTACTGTGAGAGGAAACTGTGGAGGTAATTGTGTTCCATATCCTGTTCAGGCATTTAAGTAAATAAAGCTATATATGAATGTGCTAATCAGACTCTTTGAAGAAAACCTTCATGAAAATTTCACTAGGCAGATGGGGACATCATTTATTGTTGAAGTCTTCCAAGATAATAAATATTACTGTCTTGATAATCATGTTAGATAACTTCTCTATCAGCAGCTCTTGCAACTGTTAAGTGTCTGGGGGGTTTGTAGATTAACAAGATGTCAAGACTGGTCTTTCCTGTAGTCTTACAAAATAAAGGGAAACACTCAAGGGAGTCTGCTTCAACTGAATTCATTAAATTTCTCAAATATGCAGTGGAATTACAGAGAGTTAGTTAATAAAACCATGCAATCTGTCAGATATGTCAAAAAGAAATTCATTTACAAAAAGCAAGCATTTCCATTGCAACATGCAGATCATTTTTAGGATAAGACTTCCAAAGGCATACACTATCCATGAAAATACAGTATCAGAGAACAGAGGAACATGTAGTAGAGCAAGATGGGCTTAGAAATGTGACTCTGGAGAAAAATCCTAAACTTATCAGCAATAAAGCGCAAAACCAAACTTCTATATAGCAGTGTAGACAATGTGAGAATTGTGAAGGTTTGCTCTTAGCTCAGCTCTAATCAAGGCACGCCTCTTTGTTCAACTAAAATTACATTGTGTCCCCAGAGGACTAGCACATCTTTCTGAAAGCAGAGGAACATCAAGGTCTTTAGCATCTGTCAATATATTCTTGCTAAGGGCTAAATTCTGGCTCTATTTAGGTGAAGATGAAGACTGAGGGATTACCAAGTTCTCAGAGACTTCCTGCTTACAAACAGAAAAAGGTTTCACAGAGTAGGGTGCTTTTTAGTGCTCTCGGCTTGACTGGAGGAAGGAATAGCTTATATCACCCATTAGTAACTTGCTCTCAGATGTAAATCAATTACAGTAGTAGTAATTGAACATAGCTGCTCTCATCCTCATCTCAGGAACCTCTGCAGTCATGACTATTCTCTTCTTTTACATCTCCACTGTGCTTGAGTAACACAGCTGAAACATAGCCTGACGCTGTGTCCATATATAAAGGCTGTGCAACCACTTCATCTGAAGTACACTGAATCTGTTTTAACTATGTGCATTTACTACCCAGAATTAGTCTGAGCATTTGCTTAGGTTATAAAACATTCATTTTTATGGTCCTGGGGTGAGGCAGGAATTTGAGATCTCAAAATCAGATGAAAAGACAAAGCATTGAAAGTGGCATTGTATAAATTAAAGTACAACAGCGGCAGTGCCGGGAAAACATGTCACTGAGCAGAATAGTAGTGTATTACAAGTTAAATAACAATGCCAATAGGAAGATAGGAAGCCAGAGTCAAATAAAAGACACCTACTTACTCACAATTCAATCTTAAACTTTTGTTCCCTGACTCAGAATAATCTTACTTGCATCCATAAAATATTAACTCCAGGTTTACTGAAAACTCAAGATGGATGGGCATTTCACCTTTTTATGATTAATTATGGACAGATCTGAGCACCAGGAATCTGCTTCAATAAGCTGCTTGGGCCATGAGGAAAGAGAATATACCCAGAAATATCCAGCTGTCAGCTTCGCTGGAGTCATTTACTCCAGGGAACCAACTTAAGGCAAAGCAACATGAAGATGGAAGCAACATTAAGGAGGCTAAAAGACTGTCTGTTTCACATCTTAATTGCTTGAGCTATTAAACAAACACATCTGGTGTTGATGTCACTTCAATACTGTACTTTTTATGTATCACATATGCCTCTGTTAATGCTTTTATGAGCTGCTCACTTTGGGCTTGGATTTAGGCTGTTAGCTTTTTTTTTTTTTAATCTTCTAATGCAAAACTTATTTATCTATTTGGTGATTTCATTTTGTTTGTTTTTACCCTCAGCCTTTTGGGTTTTGCATATTACATTTTCTATCCATTCACCTTCCGCCACGTCCCCTTCCCCCATGTTTTCAAGAGAAATTAACAAAATTAAATAAAGGAAAATTCCACTTCTGGTAGGCATGAATTTGTTAGAGTGAGTTAAAGGAGTCAAGTTTGCAAAATTTAATTATGGAGCCAAGTAATTGTTAAAAGAGATGCTGCTTCTTATTTGTTCAATAATGTTTTTATACATTTTGAGCTTTATGATGGATTGATTTGATAAAAATATCCTTGGAGGATTGTGACCTTGAGTTGCCTTTTGTGAAGGAATTTGCTGGGTCTAACCTAAAAAGAAACAGAAGTGGAGACTATGGAGGATTTGTATTTGAAGGGGATACATTTGTGCAGACATGCAGAATAAGCATTATTGATAAATTTGTTTCTAAGTGTTACAGGCTACAAAAGGTATTTTGACTTGACTTCCTGAAAATTTCCTGTATTCCTTAACCTTTAAAGATGTAAAGTAAGTATAAAAATTTATTGTACCATATAGGGGCTGAGACTGATAATTACTTAGAGGTCAAAGATTCTGTAAAGGCACAATCTTATGTTGTTTTCTGATAACATGAAAGTGCCATACTGCAGAAGGTATTTTGGCTTAGAGCTACATTTTCCCTATCACTTTATATGAAATAACCCATAAGGAACTGCAGTTCCACCAAGAATGGGCTATCTGTTTATTCCATATGAATGGGGAACATTTCTTTTTTTCCCATAAAAATATGGTGCATTATCTTAACTATATTCAAATTGCATCTGCTTCATAGGCTAAAATGAGTAGAGAGCAGGCTGACTCTTCTTCATACACATTATTGATGTTCTGTCAACAATATAGCCTGCAATGTTTTCTCTGAAATTCAGAATGTTTACCTGTATAAATGTGTCTATATGTAACATATGAATCTTTTGTTCCACTTTACATTGATACAGATAAAATAGTTCCTCAAGATTCTTAAAAATCATTGTTATATGTACTCGCACTCTAAATATGTCTTGTAAATATTTAGTGAATATATTTAGTTATATTTCCTTCTAAAAAGGAGCTATAAACCAACATACATAAGAAAGTTATTGCAGCTGTAAGGTTTTGTGGTTGTTGGTTTTTTTTAAAAAAAAAATATGGTTAAACTACGGATTATTTATTATGGGATTAATCATTGCATTCAGACTAGTAATCTAAATTTTGGGGTACTGAGCTTTCAGAGTGGAATGATTTACTTCAACTACTAACTTTAACTTTTCCTGTCCTTTACTACACTCTAACAGTGTTTGCAACATTCAACATTTGATTGTATTTATATTTATGAAAAGTAAATTTTAGCCTTGTTTAAATGGAAAACAAAGTTCAGATGGCAATGAATATAATTTACACTTCTGGGTTCATTCTATCATATTCATTCATTCAGTGGCATTTGGTAACATTTGCATCATTTGCAATGGGGTTATGTCAGTGCTAATGAAAAACAAATGCAAATATTTAGTCCTTTATTAGTTTGAAAGCTAACATACAGCATAAAAATCTAAGTTTAGATTCCCAGAATTATTCTATAACAAGGTAACTTTTCAGTTGTCCCTGTCCCCAAGGCTCCCAAGAAGACTGCCTGAGTATGATTGTACTTCTTGTTTACAGAAAGGAACTAGCAAAAAATAAGATAAAATAGTTATAACAAAAATGAGTGGTTATTATATCACTACAGTTTTTGTCTGTGCAGAGTAGTCTAACAGTATCTGTAATGTCAGTTAACTGTGTAAATTCTTTTCAGTATCTGGAGATATGAAAATGCATGGGATTAGCAGCTACAATATTTTTTTCTCCTATAAGCACCTGCTTTAATGAACTCAGTGTCTCTGATGCCCAGTTATAAGAATTATCTAAAAGTACACTATTTGAATTTGGGTACTCATTCCTTTGTTTTAGCATCATTTTCAGAGGACATCAGTTTGACAAGGCTCACTGTAAACTGCATTTTTCTTCTCCGAATCAGTGACATTCTTTATGGTTTTCCTCCCAAAATCTACATGACTGATGAAAAAAATCTTCAACATTTATAAAATTAATGTAGCCCAGCCACTTACAAACTTCTCTGCAACAGGTATTCTGAAGGCCAACAAAAATATAGCCAATTCTTACTTTGTACTAATTATTTGCTGAAAGAATTGAGAAAATATTGAATTGTTGAAGTGGAATTAAAGGGACAAGTGAGCAATAGGAATAATTCTGTCCACTATATCTTGCCTAATTAAGGACCAATATATAATACTCACCCAGTCAATTCCAGTGGCGGCAGGGCAGCCTTTCTGAATTAAAAACTATTTAGTTCAGATTAATTATATACCACAGACAACAAAACTCATAGAAAATACTGCTGATATACACAGTATTTTGAGATAATTAGAAACATGTTTGTGAGGAGTCCAAAATTTGTGTAATATAATGTGATGTGTGTAAATTGTAACAGTAACTGAATTGAAAGAAAAAATAGCATAGAACAACATATTCCAATAATATCTTGTATCAGTTCACAACAGTACATGCATGGATGAAACACAACAGGACTGACAAACTCAGGAGAAACATACTTCATCAGCTTAGTCTGAGGTAGGATCAAAACCATGTCTAGCCTGTTTTCAAGAACTACCTGTGAGAAGGATTTCTACCTTCTGCATAAAGCCCAGTGTTTGGGAGATTACTTGCATACAGCATACAAGCCACTGCTGTTTTTATCATGACTTTCAATATATTTGAGGCCATCTTTCTCCTCTCTACAGAAGACATGATCTTTTCTTTCAACCATTTCTCAGAGACCACATTTTCTAATTCTCTGCTCATTTCTATGTGGGTTTTTTTGTTAAGAGCTTCTGTTCTACTGATATTATTCTCTTAAAATGTAGTGCCCAAAATAGAATGGAAAATAGAATAGGCTGAATAAACATTAAGGGAAATGTAAACATTACCTCCCATATATTATATGCTACACTTTGGTAAATAAGTCCCTACATGAAATTTACCTATTTTTAAAACAAGGTCATAACATCAACTGACTATGTACTTCATTATACTGTACATTTTATGCAGGGTAATTTTGTAATTTTGCAATAGAGATACAGCTCTTAATTGCACTACCTCAAACTGGTCTTCAGTTAATTTCTTTTGATATACCTTGCACTGTTCTCTTTTCATTAGGACCATCTCCAATTTCATTTTCATTCCTAAAAGTCCCTACTTTATAAAATGTTCATCCAAATGTAACTATTTGTGATCCACAAAGAAATATATTCCCTAGTTTGCTGACCTAGTTAGTAAACAAAAATACTGAACAGCATCACATTGTAACAGCCTCCCACAAATAAGATTCTCTCTTACTTCAGTAACAAACCATATCTTACTAATTTCTCCTTGACAAAATTTTCTTTCTTTCAGAATTAGAATATTTTGACCATGTAGAAAATCTTGCTAATATACTGCTTATGTATCCATTTAATGTTTCACAGCTGCCGTTTTCAGAAGTGAATGTGGTGGGGTTTGAGCACATTTGTTCTTGGCAAAATCAGGTCTGCCATCTCTGGGCTTTCATAAAGTGATTATTTAAAAATGTGTTATTATACCTTTGTAGGTGCCAGAGTTAGGCTGGTTTGTCTATAGATAACTTTTTTCCTTCCTTTCTTATTTTTCTGTGATTTTTTATAAAATAGTATTGTAGTTGCCCTTCTCCAGTCTTGTAGGACTCTGCTTGTCCTCCTAGAGATCCTGAACATAATTACTAATGGTTCAAAGATAGTTCAGGCTTAGTTAATTTCATCAGATCCTGACAACCTGGCTACATCTAAGTTATTTAATATTCTTTAGCCTGTCCTTTCTGTGTTCTGACCTATTCCCCTACCTTTTGTTAAAATTAATTGTGTTAAAAATTAACTGTTAAAATGCAATATGCAAAATACTGTATGAAGGAAAGCCAGACTTTGAAAAACAGGGGTTTTAAAGTAATTTAATTCAACAAAAGGTCATACTGACAGCTGCAGCAACCAAAAACTAATCCCAATAGGGATACAGATAGTACAGGCTTCCTC
Organism: Strix aluco; assembly: GCF_031877795.1. Lineage (NCBI taxonomy): Eukaryota > Metazoa > Chordata > Aves > Strigiformes > Strigidae > Strix > Strix aluco. The sequence continues at coordinate 90,404,142 of NC_133933.1, forward strand.
ACACTTCCCTATCCATCTATTAGTTCAATATACAGTGAGAGCATGAGGTTAAAAGGGCAATACAGTCTTATGGGCCTGCAAGGTCTTTGATTTCTCCAGATCATTGCCAAAGTGCACTAGAAGATATATTGCTTTTTACAGCATGGACATTTTGTCCTGAAAAACTGGTTTAAAATCATCAACTTATTTGATATTTGCTTCCCAAAGCAATGACAAATATTAACTGTCACCAAGAGCTGTGTTTAAAATGGTATTTTGGATATAAAAAACAGAAATATATTAATTTTCTCTATCATCTTCTTACAGAAAGCCCCCCAAATAAATGCAGTTGTGTTGCTTCTCTGCCTCTCTTCTTTCTTTTGATCATGTGACCTCTGGTGTCTGGCTGTATGGTATTGTGAAGCTGGGGAGAGTCAGCATGCTTCTCCCTTTTAGTATAGTCCTTTACATAAGTTATTGCTTTGCTATTAGAGCAGGAGCATCATTGTTCTAATGAACCCAGCAGTACACTGCAACCTAACCCCAAACCTATGACAGTAGATATATTCAGAGGTTTTTCTGTTAAACCCTGCCATTAAAAGTTAATCTTCATTGTTAGAGACTTAACCACCATATAATAGATATTAGTCCTTGTAGTTTACTCTGAGGAGAAGCTAATCAACTACATTGGAAGTAAATGCCACTGGACAGTACACAAAACAATCTGTTATTTTGGGGGTAAGAAACTACCCAATGTACCCTTTGATCTAGTCCTTTTATGGGGGGAGGCTCTGATAAAGTTAATGGGATCTGTACTTTATCTTTACAGGTCATCTTCAATTTATCACTACCAAATCAAATCTTTTGGGAGCACCATCATTAACCTCCACCAGGTTAGGTACATCCATCAAGTCCTCCATCCATTTATTATTATTATCAGGGAAGTCATCATTCTTCAGACCACTGTGACTATTAATTTCCTACACATTAGGACATAAAACCTATATTATCCATAAAATGCAGAAGTGCTGCAACATCCAAAGGTCTACATGGAATATATAAATGAGTAGCCTGTGACTTTGCATTGTTTTGAAATATCATCTGTGGTAATATATTTAGTATGGCCAGCTAAGGAATCTACACTAGATAAATGCCAAACTTGCTCTGAATAAAAATACTGGCTTCTATTCTGTGTTCTTAACTCTTCCCTTTAAAGAACATTTTAATGAAATGTCATGCATTTGAACAACATGATGAGTAACTTATTCAGCAACCGTGTCATCTATTCTCCACTCAGTGAGTGCCAGTAACTCCTTTTAATGTCAATGAAAGTTATGTGCATGCATTTATAATAGAATGTACTCCCACAGTACAGATTAAAAGATTTCATAGCAACTGCAGGTCTATATATTAATTATCAGTAATTAATATTCCTTAAGATAGGAAAAAAAGCTTCAACAGCCTGGTTATCAACAAATAGTGACAACAGAATAGACTCACCCAAAAAAAAAAAAGAAAAGAAAAAACTAAAAAGACCATCATCTTTTGACTAAATTGCTTAATCTCATCTCTTCTAACACTTCAGCATTCACATTAATTTATTTTCAAACAATGAACTCTTAAAGTGGCTGCTATTTAAAGGTCAGGAGTTACCATGTCATACGATCTGTTACACCACTGTAATTTGCTAGCTTAAACATTGCAGATATAATGGGGTGGCAGTTTAGTATTAGATGTGAACAATGACTAGAAACTATAGATGCACACAAAGCACTCAAAAAATAAATAACACAAAGTTTAGGGTATTCATGATCGGAACCACATAGATCCACTCATTTAATTTATTTATTTCCCTGTAAAGGCTTGAGCCTACCTCTATGCTCCTTCCTCTGGGGATACATTATACTCTCTGCTCCATTCCCACCTTCTGGGATAGCTTAAGAATGGTCATTCCTGGGAGGGGAAGGAGAAGGGTTCCTCCCATACAATATATATTAGAAAGCACAAGAGGCACAATCTGCTGACACCCACATCAAGAAATCAGAGACCAGGAACGTGAGGTGTCCCAGGCAAGCATAGAGAAGGGCCAAAAAGGTCTGAGTTGGGCAACACCACAGTTTTGGGGGGGGGGGGGGGGGGGGACGGACACAATAAATTGGGGGCTGCTGCTCAGGAGTAAGAGTTCCTCCTGTGGAGAGGATGCTCTGATCAAACTGTGCACCTAACTAGACTACTGCTGTTTTCATGACAGTGGCCAGTGTCAAGTGTGTAAGGAGAATGAGATATAAAACCTTTTGTAGTGGAAAAGTTAACGTGTTTACAACTCTTTCTATTACACTGTATTTATGGTGGGAGAGGGAAGTGGCTATGTGGAAATGAAAACTGAAAAAAAGGGATTCATCATATTCATTTAGGGACTTACTCAGGGCTTATTCAGTTAGCCACAGGTGGATCCAAGAGAAGACAAGTGCTCAGCCTGGCTGAGAGATACCATCTTTTCCTGACTCGTTCACCTACTCAATTGACAGGACATAGCCAGGTGTACTTCAGCAGAGGAATTAAAGACTGAATGATTATACTCCCTCAGATCAGCACTAAGAGAAGCCAGCCTCAGTAGACTTGAAGGCCCTGGGGACTTCTCTTTTCCAAACTGTTAGCTGCCCTTCCCCATTTCCAGGTCTGGCCAGTGGCAGGGCTGAGTGCATATTCCAAAGATGCAAATACACACGCACAGAATACAAGTGTGTCTGACTACACAATAACACACGTAGGAGAGCAAGGCCTTTACTGACACCCCCATTGACTCAAACAACACTTACACAATGGAGAACACCAGAGACAGCCTCATCTTGCTCCTCTTTCCCAGACAATAATGATTAAAGCTCACAAGGGCAACAAGCCTGATTCACAAGCTTGCTGTCATTTCTGTATGATCTGTAAATATTAACATAGACTTGACATCCATCCAGAATCCTTTTCTGGCTCCTAAAATCTCATACTTTAGGTCTTTACAGAAACTAGTCTACTACTCTCAGGCTAATCCAGCTCATTGAAGTTCACTAATAAATATGCCCACACACTCACATAGCCGGTCTCCTCTATACCCTCTTCTCTCCATTTTCCCACACTTGTTCCTCCCTGATCCACTACAAACACTCCCCTCCTCCCTCTTTCCCCATCATTTGGCCCTTACCCTGAACACTCTACAACAAGTTTCGCACGTGCTCACAGCCCCCTTCTAACATCCTGTAACAAATTTCACACAGTCCTTCAAACACCCAAATATCACATATGTTTGCTTTTAATAGTAAGACTCAGCATAATCTTGCTTCCCCTTTTTCTCATCAAAGTTCTATCCAAATATCATCAGGTTATATTGGATTGGTTCTGTCAATGGCTTATCAGTCTGTGATCCAAAACCCCCTCTTATTGTTTGCACTATCTGCCACCCTTCAGGTTTGCATTTCTGAGTATTTATTTTACTTCTTTTCCTACCTCTTCATCTCTTAAACTGAATAGCCATTAATTGACTATAACAGACCATGTATTCTTGAATTCCACTTACCCTCACACTGTCTTCCATCTGTCAGCAGGCCAGGGCATGGCATGTATGTTTAGTCTGCTGAAGTTTGCAGTAACAGTTGCCCAGCAAGGTGGCTGTGGTTCTAGTTCATTAGAGCAATCCTTAGAGCACAACTTCTGTTTATTTCCACGCAAGACACTTCATACCTTGACAGACTGAGTATGATTCTAGACTAAGACTGGAAAAGGAGATTTCTTATGTTCTGGTAAGGTTTGCACAGTAAATGATCTACAGGTGAGGACACAGCTGCCAGTATAGCCCACTGTGTAGTTGTTATGAGTACACCATAACTCTCCACAGCTGCAACGTTCGTACACAGCACAGCTGTAACTGGTTTTGTAGAAAGTATTAATGAGATGTCTGATGTTGCAGTTACTACTCTATCAGATCCATAAGAGTGAATAGCTAGCTAAGCAAAGATAGAGGAACAGTCTGTGGGAAGGACTTTTCTGTGTCCAATTCCATGAGAATCCCAACATTACCTCCCTAACAAAGATTACTCTTCAGAACATGGATTTTAGCCCAATGCATCTGCATGACTACTCACATTTCTATATTCCTGTTTCAGCAGAAAATGTAAAACAACACCAAGACTAATAATAGTTCACAGATCATTTCTTTTTTTCCTTTATGTTATGCAACTGTGAAGCACCTAACCAGTTTTTTAACTTTTTGCTTCTTCTCTCAGCCACTGTAGTAGTAGTCTACTTATCGGCAACGCTACTTATTCTACAGACTACCACAGCCTGTGCTATTTCAAATCTCTCTCTCTCTCTCCCCCCTTCCTTTCTCTCACTCCTACTAATTTCTTCTTTTCTCTTAGGAAAAATTGATTTGTCTAAGATAACTGATTTCAATTTTAATGCAATAAATCAAAACTACATGAAAAATAAGGAAAAAAATATTTTATTTAGGAACATTTTAAAAGAAAAAGTTCCCTTCCAAATCATGTGCTTGTATTTTCCATTGCCCTAAAATGTACAGTTCAATAGTCATAAGATTCGGTTGAAATATTTTTGGTATCTCGAAAAACAATCCATAATTATTTACTTGAAATTTACTTTAATGTGAAGAGCAGTTTTAACTAAAATAACTTTTTCTCTCAGGTTAGTTTGGGGTTTTTTTTTGCAAACTGTCTATCTCTGTATACAATATGAAAACCAACATTTTCACTATTATGTTTTAGGTAGGAATTCTTTTTAAAAACCCACAAGCTTTAAGAAATGTGGATAACTCAAGTCTGAAGGTAGGGTTGTATGCCATTTCCTAATAGGAAATTCCTGAAAAACACAAAGAAATTGTACTGTGTCTGTGACCAGCTAATATTTTCCAAGCAAACAGTTCCTACCCAAGCTTTAAAAAATTTTAACCCTTTATAAGACTAAATATGTCAGTATTTTTGTTCATGGTAAAGAGACTAGACTGAGGGGTTTTGATCACTGAAACTAAAACATCAAGCTGGATAATTAAGACTACAGTACTGAATAAAATCCCTTTCCATTTTCTCTGTTTTGCCATAATATATTATTAGTTAAGAGTTACATGTGAGGACAAATAATTTACCATAAATTCCTTGTTGTCACTTACCTTTCTGTTGATGGATTATGTCATGAACTTCTGTTTATACCATATCGTTTTAATCTTAATTGTATCATATTTCTTACACTGATGTAGGATGCAAGTTGCACTTAATCAAAGAAAGTGTCTCTACATCTTTCCATTAAAAAAAAAATCTTTAAAAACTTAACAAAACCTGAGGAATGTTTGCAACTACAAAATTAAAGAAGCTATTTTCTAATCATCAGAAAACATTGAAAGAACCTTCAACTTTGATAAGAAATAACTATCTTGTGAGGATGTATCTTAATTTACCAATCTATTTAAGAATGGTGAAACGTGTCTTAAAATTCTGATTTATTTCTAGAAGATTAAGAAAAGTAATAAATAATATCCGATTTCCAGCAGACAAAATATTGAGCTGCATGTTAGCTGCAAATGTTTTTGTTACATTGTGTTGGGTTTGTGTGTGTGTGTGCGGCAGGGGTTTTTCTACTCGGGGAGGGGCTACAGACGTAGCTCCTGTGAGAAGCTTCTCAAAGCTCCCCTGTCTCCAAACTGGACCTGCCTCTGGCCAAGTCCACGCCTCTGTGATAACGTATTGAAGAAGGGGAACTGGAGAGGAGGAGTCATGAGGAAGATACCTAGGCAAACACTGAGGTCAGTGGAAGAAAGTAGGAAGGGGGCGGGGAGGTGTGTTGGAGCAGAAACTCCCCTGCAGTCTGTGGTGAGAAGACAGGCTGCCCCTTTGCAGCCCATGGACATCACCAGTGGAGCAGATGCTCACCTGCAGCCCATGGGGAACCCCACACCAAAGCAGGTGGCTGCACCTGAAGAAGGCCATGACTATGAAGGAAGCCCCTGTTGGAGCAGTTCATCGCTGGGAGATTTGCAACCCATACGATGGACCTATGCTGGAGAAGTTTGGGAAGAACTTCAGCCTGTGGGAAGGACTCATGTCAGAGGAAGATTGTGAAGGACTGTCTGCCATGAGACAGATCCCATGTAGAGCAGGGGAGGAGTGTGAGGAGTCCTCCCCCTAAGGAAGAAGGAGTGGCAGAGACTATGGGTGATGAACTGACCTCAACCTCTATCCCCTGTCCCCCTCTACCACTGCAGGGGAGAAGTAGACTAATTGGGAGCAAATCTGATCCTGGGAAGAAGGGAGGAGTTGGGGGCAGGTGTTTTTAAGATGTGGTTGTATTTCTCACTGTCCTACTCTGATTGTTACATTAAGTGGTGGTGGTGTTCAAATTAAATTGAGAGTTTTTTTCTTCCCCTAAGGAGTCTGTCTTTTTCTCATGGCCATAATGTGTGAGTCATCCCTCTCTGCCCTTATCTTGATTCCTGAGCCTTTTGTTGTACTTTTTCCTTCCCCATCACTGAAGGGGAAGCAGTGAGCAAGCAGCTACGTAGTGCTCAGTTTCCCTCTGGGCTCAAACCATGACAACATTTAGGCAAATAAATGCCACCTTAAGTATGCACTACCAAATAATGAGATACCTATCAATAGTCAAATTGTCTGATAATGTGGGTCACCTTTTTTTCAGACCTTCCTAGATCAGTTTCATGGTACCTTGGAAATGATCAAGATGAGAATGTTCCACTATTTCAGTAGCATAATAATGAAAAATAATCAGACATCCTCATATTTCCCCATTTTGAGGCATCATTGGACACAGAGATATATATGTCCCTTTCATTCAGGTTTGTACTGGAACCTTCAGTTCTAGCAACTTAGTAGCTATCAGTAATTGCCACCCTACATTTCTTAATGACATCTGCTCTCTTTCCTTAGCCTTATCTTATTTTCCTCTCTACAGCAGGCAAAGAAGTTCAGGAAGGAAACATGGGCTTCCAGAGGGGAGGGGACTTTCTTTTAATGTAGGAACAGAAATAGTTGACTGCGTGGGGATGAGGTAAATCTCATCTCAGGGAAAGAGGGGTTATGAAGAACAGAACATTTCAGCTGTTATTAACACCTCTCATCCTCTCCTGGAACAAGATAGTCCCCTCTCAGTTCAATTTTTCCTTAGTCTAGAAGAAGCTGTTCTGCCACTGAAGCAAAACTAAATTTTGTCTTCCTCACTGCATGGCGAAGGCTTGAAACAGCTCTGACTCCTTTGGCAGACACCTAGAGAACCTCTATTAACTTAGATTACCAATAAAAGAGTTTCAGAAAGTTTGTTCTTGGAATTACTGTTTATGATCAGCTCTTCTTGAGTGATGGATAGTCCACCATGAAGTCCATCATAAAGAATCAATGCTTTTTCTGCATTAACTATGGAATGGTTTATAGCAATTATTGCTGATTTCTGGTCCATTAAAAAAATCTTTATTCATGAGCTTAATGTAATAATTACAATAAGTGTCTACAATGATCTACTGTCTTTTCATTCTAGAAAATGTTGAACATACTCTTCTTTTAGGGAGGTATATCTAAACTTGTTGATAAGATGTTACCACCCTAATCACTACCGCAGTCACAGTCTAGTCAAAGACATTTCACCAAGTAAAGGTACATAAATTGCATTTTTACTCAGGTCTAAATCAAGAACAGACTACCTGCTTATGACCTAATGGGCTAATTCTATAGGATGCAGGTACATGTTCACTCTGTAGCCTACTATTTCATTACAAATATATGACATAAAATAATCCTAAAACACCGAAAGACTAAGTATATAGGACTGATTACTGGTTTTTATGGTAGATTGGAAATAAATGTAGAACTTATCATTTAGCTCTTCCACAGTGTCTCTTTCTCCTTCCCTTTTGGTTTTACAGGTCAAATCTGGATTCAAGATCATAAATGCAATGAGTTTTTATTAGTAAACAGAGGGATGAAAAAACATTAGAGAAAAGCATTTGTGAGGGAAAAGAAGGATCTCTATCCAGATTAGACTGTTAGCATTATCTCAATCACAGTGTTTTATTTTAGCTCAAACTCAAATTTAAAGAACCCATCTCACTTCCAGTTATATTCAGACTGATGGAAGTGAGCTGTTCTAGTGGCAAAGACTGTAGCAAAACATACCTCATTGCTGGAAAAACCAGTTCTTAAGAGTCAGACAGTGCTTTGAACTCATTGTGTAAAAGGCACTGAAACTCAGATAAAATGATGTGGTAAAATATTTAAATACAAATAAAAAAATATCTTGGCCTTATTTCATATAACACTTGGTAGGCTACACTCAAATTAAAATGCAGTAAAGTGTGCGTGAAGCCATAAGAGTAAGAGTTATTGCCTTGAAAAGAGTATTGTATATCTATTAAGACTGACTGGTTTAAATAACGTAATTGACAAGGTGAGGCTAAAGAACTGGCCTTTTTCTCTAAAACTTTCTTAAAAGTGGGCAGATTGGAAGGTCAGCACTTAGTCATTATAGTAATGGATACCACAGAAAAACTAAAACCAGAAAAGTTTCTGAAATGCTAAGAGATAGATTGACCTGGAATGCAGGAGGAGACAGGTTAAAGGGAACAGTAAGCCAGAAGAGAGCCAAATCTGTTCTTATCATGGTTGTGTTGATGAAAAAAATGCATGCAGTTAGTGTTTTCAGTTTCCTTAGTGTGCAATGTCATGCTGTATTAAGTGACATGGGATTTTTTTACTGTTAACTAAAGATTTATTTTTTAGAATGTGGGCTGTGTTCCTAAGAACTTAGTAAATTCGAGTCACAGGACAATGTACTGGTATAAGTTTCCAATGATATAAATGTAATTTTCTAGTTGCAGACAGCGCTTTTCATGACATTTTTTATCAAAACTGTTTGCCATTACTTTTCCCTGTCCCAAAGTGCACACCTTTGCAGTTCATAAAAAATGAAAATTAAGAGAGTCCCTAATTTTTAAATTTCAATATGTAGGTACAAAATTGCTATACTAAACCTGGAAACATTAAAACAATAAAAACAAAAAGCCTTATCAATCTTATTATTGACATTGTTTGCCATACAAGGGACAGATTCTCTGTTACATTGAGTTTTCCAGGTAAGGTTAATAAGAAATAATTATAATCTATTTATAGAGCTGTGTTTTCATGAATGCCAGCCTAGTTCCAGCATCATGATAGGTATTTCTTAGACATATAGATCTGGTTGTAGATTTCAAGGCCTCTGGGTCCTCCAGCCAAGTCCCTATTCATCAGAACTGAAATCTGTGATTTATGTGAGACTTCCCACTGTTGGAGAACCTCCCCAGTCAAGTCTATCTGCTTTTCATCTCTTTTTCATCACTCATGAAAAACAAAGATACCAGAACATTTAGAAATCTGATTTTACATGTAAATTTTTTGTCCGGTTGCTGTTACTAATCTTGGCTTCTGTGTTAACTTGTGCCAGTGAATTCCATTAGTTGCACATTATAAACCTATACATTTTATCACTTCTCTTGTTGTTGCTGTTCTTTCTGTAGTTGGGACTAGATTCACTTCCTCAGGTTGTTGGTGAGATTTATGTTAAAACAAACCACTGTGTTATCCCTCCACTCTTCTTTTACTGTGTACTTTTCTATTGTAACTTTTGGTCTTTTACTTCAGGTATTAGTTTGCTATAAGTTCTTGGCAAGTGTTTCACAGGATGTAGCTGGAGGGTGACATGTAGTGTACATGTCCTGTCAACACCTATAAATTTGATGTCCTGGTGCTTAAGGAAATAAAAGACATTTAAAAAGTTACCTCCATTCTGTTGGTACTACTCTTTCTGAGCTGAGCAATAAGAAGTGAGCTTTTAAGTCAGCTAACACAGCTAAATATCTTTCTTCCACTGAAATAGAAACACATGATCCATTTGATTATTTGGAATCTGTACCAAAGACCATCAGGTATTAGTAACTCTTGATCACAACTGATCCAGGGTGACCTATAAGTCACAGTCAGAAATCTCTCCACCATAGCATTGCCTTTTACCTAAGTATTCAGGCCTCCCAGAACATGTACACCATCTCATCGGAAAGAAAAAAAAAAAAAAAAAAAAAAATCAATGTTTTTGTAGCACATAAAGTTTTCCAATAAAAACATCATCTAATAATATCATGCAGCAGATTCCACAGTCCTTAAGCAGTCCTGTTGATGAGGTCCAATATGAGGTTTACACATGACTGCATACCAATAATCAAAAGCCAGGTTTGCCTGGGAAGGCAGGGAGAATGACATTTTGATTGTATGAGGGCTCTAATTTTTCATAAACTTGACAGATAGGAGAAGGGAGATATGAGAAATGCAACTTAGGCTGATATGGCAACATCTGGAATACAGAGAGAGTCAGCAGCCTTTGGATGAGATTTCCACCTCAAATAAAAGTAAGGGGGTTGAATAAATCAAACACACACTGTTTAGAACTAACAGGGGCACTGTAATCTTTTCTTTCCATAGCTTACTTGTCCTTTATAAACGTGAATTAAACAACCTAAAGCAATATGAAGAAGCTGTGTGAGATAACCTCCCAAAAATCCCCTAACCTTTTCAGATTCAGTAAAGTAGTTTTTGATAAGGGCTCTCCAGCTAGATATATATAAACAAGCAGCAAATATTGCCTCCAGCACTGCATAATTGTTCTGACTAGCTGTACACTTACTCATTCCTCACAACTCCAGGGCCTTCTTTTATATGTGAAATTTAATACAACAAGCATTAGTGCTGTTCAGCACTTCAGAAGTCAAGGAGCAAACTTTTCTAATCAAGGAATTATGCTTCCAAGCTGAGGACTGAGTGACTCTATGATAGGAATAAAAATGAACAAAAAGTGTACTGATGCTGTGGAGAATGTGAACTGATCTGGTTGTGCTTGGGCATGGAAGCCAGAAATCAGGGTTCGGGGTTTTTATATGCATCTCAACCACCCTCTGATCCCAGATTACAGCTAAACATAGCTGAGGTAAAATACCTCATAAGAAGAGTGATCTCAAGATAATTTCACCAGTTGTCTCAGTTGTGTAACCTCTCCATTCTTTTTCCTTAAAATGCTTGCATAGAACACTGCTCTTTCTGGTATTTCCTTAAAAAAATGTTCACATCCTCCCTAACCTTTTCACATTCAGTATTAGGTACATTCCACAGTAATTACAAAGGCAAGAACTGGTGCAGGATTTATTTTCTTAGATGGGTCTCTACATCACAGTCCCAAATAAGGTGTTGACGTCTCAGAGTAGCACAGACCATCACACAGCCTGTAATCTACCTGTGTGGATTTACCATCTCGTATCTGAAGCAGTACAGATGCCTCTTGGCAAGGCTTACTCCCTCAAGCACACCACCACTGTCATTTTTAGCTTCTCTGTGTTGCACTTTTGAAAATTTCCTTTAGCACAAATGAAAACAGTTCATATCTGTTTGCAGCTGAAATTCATATCTAAATGTAAATGTGTCCTTAACCTAGCTGGGATCCATAGAGATTAAATGCAGAAGGAACTGTTTAGTCAGCTAGTCTGGTAAACCCTTGTATTTCATCCAGTTACCCTTTGCACATCTGAAGGATAGTAGCTAACCCATACTGTCAGGAAACATAGTGCAACTAAACTGATTATATGCATATGTGCCTGCACTTATATATACTACAGTGGAATCAGATAGGAACAGAAGAACTAGATAGTGGTTTTGCAAATCCTTTTCTGAACTCTGATATGGGTTCACCTAAAACTGTCATAGGAAAATTTCATGACAATTTTCATTTCTCACACACTGAAAATGTGGTAGATCATACTTTCTCATGGTGACAGTCATCATCAAAAAAGCTGGGATTCTTTGGCCTGATCAGCAAAACAATTACTCAGCCTGCAAAGGAAGGCGAATACAATAGGGCACCCTAGTGTTCCTATTGTTCTTAAACACGTTTTTTGCTGAATTTCTTCCCTGCTAAGAAGAGAGACATGGTTTTAACTAATCTGAGCATTTGAAGTAGCAGTAGGGTTAATGGCTTTTTGTATTAGTTGTATTTTAATAGTAACATCCTGTATCTTATGAAGATTATTTTGTAATTTCTCTTAAGATTCATATAATTCCAGAATTATTCTTTTCACTCAGCAGAAAATCTCCAGATATGTTTTCATGTAACTGCCAATAAAACCTTAAAAATCTGAAAGGATAAATATAGCTTGCTTTCTTCTAATTTACACACCAGGAATCAATCAAATAAAGGCCAGGTGATTCTTGTGATGACCAAGAAAAAAAAAGAATTTATGTTGACCTAGAAAAAAAAAATTTTATGTGTATGTGGGATTGGGGTTCTAGAGGTGAGTTTAACTGAAATGTTTCACGTCATTAGTCAATGTAATGGGCACTTTTGCCTTTGGGATCTTGAGAAAAAAAAAATAAATCAATGGAATTATTTCATTTAGAAATGCACCTGCTGTGCAAAAAATAATTTTCACCAAAGATTTAATAATGCAGTACCTATGTATTGCAGTTCTATTGACATGATACATTATGATGGCTCCAGAGGCTCATGCATTGGTTACAGCTTATCACGTCAGAATTGTTCATGCTAGGAAACACCTATGGATGCTTCAACGTGAAAGCAAAAGAGCTATGGGGGGCTCAGGGGATTGTTAATGGGCTATAATACGTCTGTCATCTATCCTGTGATTATATACCAGCCCAAGGTGATAACCACGGAGAGGTGTTGCCACCTACTGACTGCTCAATAGGGTGCATGAAAAGAGTTTGGTCTTCCCAAAGCAGTTCCAGCTGTGTGGCCACCTCTGTAGCAGCCAGGAACCAGGGCATCTACTGACACCTTCAGCTGTGTCAGAAAAGCCAAGATCTGCATGGCGGTCTGTGGTAACTCCAGAACGGACACCTGCAGCAGTAGGCTGTTAGGATGTCCATACTATGGCTGCTTGAGCTACCACTCCACTGTCATTCCAGAGACAGATCATAATTTCCCCATCTATCTTTCTAAGTGTTCATCAGCACTCGTGTCGGGAGGGAAGGAGGAAAGAAGGGAGGAGTAAATGATAATTGGTATAATGGAAACAAATATGTCATGTTTAGGGTTTGTTGAGAACAGCAAATCAAGAAGTTACAGGACACAGTTCCAAGCACCATTACTTAGTTACCTATGTAGTCAAATTGCTAGAACAGACCCTGGCATACTTTTTGCTGGTAGCAAGGAGCTTTTTCTCACTAGGCACTATTTAGGAGTTAGTATGATCCACAGCCCACAGCAAAACCTAATTTTAGGTTCCAAGGGAGTATTTATTGGTATTGATGCATTCAAACTGTTCCTTTTGGTGTAAGGGCAAGAATATGCCAGGGTACTCTCTAACTTTGTAGGACAGCAATACTCTTCAAATCCCTATAGATAATTAGCAGTGACATAATCAATACCTGCAGCAAATTAGTGGAAACATTGTTATGTCCATCATACATAATGTTATACAGACTAAAGTTTTCAAATGTGTTTAAGCTATAATAAGAATTCTGAAGGTGTTTGAGTGGTCTCCTGGACAAGAAGTATGTGTTCTGAAAGCTTTCAAAATATCAATTCAAGCCAAGCTTTGTTAAAAAATGGTCCCAGAAAGTCTTGCTCACTTTTCATGTGATGTTCTTCACTTTTTCTGAATGTTTATTTTATATACATGTTCACATAAAATAAATTTCAAAAGCATATTTATTATGAAACTGAAAGGTTAATTCTTCATGAATTTCTGCAGAAGAATGCCTGCATACTTATCTCATACAAAGAAAGATACATAGGACCTAATTATTAAATAATCTTCCAGTGGGTAGAAGGGATGAATACAGAGACTTAAAAAAGAGAAAGGGGGAAAAAAAATCTGAAAAAAAATCAGAGGACAAATATATATTTATGGATACCTCACAGTGTTGTAATGTAAGAAAAAAATGAAGCTATATCTTAAATTACATGATTCACTGCACATCACTGCCCTGCCTCTAACAAATAGTACCTACGTGTTCATGGAGTATAACTTCAGTTGCTACAGTTCTCTGAGAGATTTTTGTCTGGCACTCTTTTTAAAATAATTCTATCAGGAAAGGAAATTAATTCAGGAGAAAAGAGTTCATTTGTGCTGATGCTAACTACCAAAAACATTCAGCTCTGAATATCCAAATTGAATTGAACTTGAACATTATTTGTATATGTACTGGGCTAGCTAAACAGTGAGAACGTGGTGAAATTACCACACGTGTGCCTTTGCTCACTTCAGGAATTGGAGCTTAATCAGTGTGACTAATTAAGACATCTGTGCTTTGCATACACTGTATAATGGAATTTTCCTTCCAACTACAATTTCAAAATAAACATCATCTCCATGATAGTGATCTCATCTTTAGTTTGGAAAGAAGCACAGGGACACTGACTTGTGATGTAAGGCCTTGTACTCCACAGAGAAATAGACGTTTTCAGAGACAAATTTACCTTAAGATGGGATGACCTTTAATGCATGTTGAACTGGCTTCTGGAGGTGTCTATCTGTCCCAATTCCATCACAGAAGCAGAGACACCTAGGGCTATATTCACTTACCTGATGTAGGCATCTAGAGCCCAAATCAATTGCTCACTCACATCTGGTGTTATGTAGTGCAATTACACTACAAGCATCCTATCTGCTCCAGTGTCTGACTGTTCCTCAGGAAGGGCACAGATGTGCCACAGGTCCTATATTGTATGTGACAAACCTGCAAGGACATCATAGATATCCAAAGACATTTTCAGATAACACTAGAGGTCTGTGTGTGCACAAAGACCTACTCAATTCAGATGATCAAATGACTGTTTACTTTAGGATGAGCTGAATAACTTTCTGGATCTACTGAATGAGTTGATTGTGGACTTGCTTCACTACCCTAAACGTAGACTTTAATCTCCTCAAACTGGAAAAGCATTTGAGCTTAGTGCTCTTGCTTCCTTTGCATTCATCCCAACCTCTTAGATAAAGCAATCACCACCCCTTTTACCTCCTCAGGATACCATGTTTACATTAAAAACATTAAGGTCTTCTGAGTGCTTTGGAAGAGCAGCTACAGGCCACCCTGCTCTTGGAAGGACTTCAATTCTTCAGGACTGGTTGAGCTGAATGACATCTGAGGCTATCATAAACAGGGTATCAGGAGTTGCAGACAGAAATATCTCCATGCTCAATGTTTCACATGGGCCAACTCCCCAGGTCAGTATGCAGATCTTTGAGCCACTATTCTAAAACACCTAATTCTTCTCTCAAACTATAGAGCAAGCCTAAGAGCCTATAGTGCTGGGCTTTGAATTCCTTTCTAGGTGTTGTGGTTTGATCCTACATGCAATTGAGGACTATGAAACTGCTCGCTCACCCCTCCCCCCTCAGGAATCTGAAGGAGAAAATAAAGCAAAAAGCTCAGGAATCAAGACAAGGACAGAGGTGACTCACCCATTACAGTCACAGGTGAAGAACAGACTCGTTAGGGGAAGAAAAAAGAAAATCAATTTAATTCAAACACTAACAACAACACCTAACAGAGTAGCACAGTGAGAAGCATTACCACATCTTAAAAACACCTTTCCCTCACCCCTTCTTTTTTCCAGGGCTCAGCTTTGCTCCTGATTTCTCTACGTCCTCCCCCACAGTGGTACAGGGGATAGGGAATGGGGAGGAGAGGGTGCAGTCAGTCCCACAACTCCTTCCTCCTCAGGGGGAGGACTCCTTACATTCTTCCTCTGCTTCAGTATGGAGTCTTTCTCATGGGAGACAGTCTTCCATGAACTTTCTCCAACATGAGTCCTTCCCATGCACCACAGCTGTTCCCAAGCTGCTCCAGTGTGGATTCCTCCCACATGTCAGTCTTCCCAGCACTGAACTACAACAAAAAGGGCTTCTTCCCACAGAGTCCTGGCCTTCTTTGGACACAGACACCTGCTCTGGCATGGGGTCCTCCAGGGGCTGCAGGTCGGCGTCTGCTCCACTGTGGACCTCCATGGGTGGCAGCAGGGGCGGCCCTGCCATCTCACCACAGGGTACAGGGTAGTCTCTGCTTCAGCGCATCTGCCCTCCTTCCTCCTCCTTTCTTCCACCGACCTTGGTGTTTGCACAGATGTTCTGCTCGCAACTTCTTCTCACAACTTCAACTTCTCCTACCAGATTCCCCTTCTTAAATTGGTATCACAGAGGAACAGCCACCACCACTAATTAGCCTGGCCTTGGTGCAAAGGCTGGTGTGACTTGGAGCCAGGGGAGCTTCAAGAAGCTTCTCACAGGGGCAACTGCTGTAGCCCCCTCCCCTGCTACCAAAAACCCTGACACACACACAAACCCAGCACACTAGGACACTCACACACTAAATGCCTTTTAAGTATCTCACTTCCAAATTAGAATAGAAGATGTGGCTTCCTGATTTATTTATTTTTAACTGCAGAAGAGTGTAGAAAAAAAGCGTTAACTCTTCTTGCCAAAATGATACAACTACAATTGCAATATTAGACGTGTTTTTTTCACAATAATTTACAATCACTGGAATAAAGGATCAGCTTCTGCAAAAAAAACATGAAAACATTTTTGCACCTCAAGTACCAAGTAGACTTTAAAGAAATCACGTGGGTCTAATACATTATTGAAAAGGGATGTAGTGATGCACTGGATTGTCTGAAGTATTGAAAACTTAACTAGATAAAGAACATGGAATTCTCAAGCATGATTTAACTTTCCCTTGTCTTTTTCACAGATTTTTTCACATTTTCAAGTGCAGAAGCATTGCAGAACAAAACAGTTTACTTAACAAAGATGATACTGGAAATGATCTAACTCTTGGTGAAATCTGAAGTCAAGTCTCCAGAACAAGACAGATTCAGCAAGGGATGACAAGAAAGGAATTTTATTTGTCTTCTTTTGATTCTGAAGTGGCTGCAAATGGATTGCTTGCCTCATTATGCACAGAAAACTGTTCTGTTTTTTAATTAGCAATATGTTTCCTCATTACTCTTTCATTCAGTGAATAACTGGAAAAGTGAACAAAAGTTACTAGAACCAGCATATTAATGAAGTATCCAGTGACTTCATATAGTTCATCATAAAATAATTGGGTTTTCACTACTCTTTTCTTAAAGTACTTGAAGCTTTAAGCTTTGCTACATTTTTATATTTTTTTGTTAGGCAGGATAATCTGGCAGATACGTATACTCTCTGTTGTATGTGCTGATGCATCTATTCTGATATATATACCGTGTCTCTGTAAGAATCACACCTCTCCTGACAAGATTAACTGCCTTTGCAATATAGTCTCTGCGTCTGTGCCTATGTTATATAAAAGGTAACAGCTCATCCAGCTGACATGGCACAGCTCACATTCACACAGCTGAATGCTTCCAACTTCCCAGAAGAAGCTGGCCATGTACAACTTGCTTACTGAGAACAACTCTGGCCTGTGGTTAACACCAGTAGCCAGTAGCTTAACAGTATGGATAATTTAGTCCCATGACCCAGGTACGAGGCCACGATACTGTTTAATTTACTGGGACAACCATATCCAGAGAACTAGTGGCAACTGGAATAAAAGATGCCTTGTTGCATCAGACTGTGGTCCATGAGTCCAGTATTACTTCTCCACCAGTGATAGCAGGAGATATTATTATAGGGAAGTGCAAACCTTGGCCATTTTCTATAGCCTAAATCCCTCATATTCTCCAATATCCACAGTTGTTTTATTAGCTTTTATTACCATTTTTTAACAGCTTCTAGACTGTTTGTAGACATCTTCCTTTTCAGAACATTGCTTCATGTTGATATGGTGTTTTATTTTGTTTACATTAATTACCTCATTTTTATGTGGTTCCCCGTGTTGAATATTCAATAGCACAATAATTTTGTGCTACGTTCATTTGGCCCACTCTCTCCTATGACAATGTTGAAATAAATTGTTTTATGATCACTACTGCAGAGCAGGTCTCCCATTTATTCTTCTCAAATCAGGTCCTGTGCCTTAAGATACAGAACAACACCTTTTCTTGTGGGCTCTGTATCAAGATATTCCAGGAAGCAGTAATTTACTGCATTTAGGAACTTAATCTCTACATCTTGTTCTGATTGATCCAGTCAATATGCAGGTAGTTTAAATCTCTGGTTATCACCACCTATGCTAAAGCTGAAGCTTCTCTAATCTTATTTAACATGTCGTAATCACTATCACCCCACCGTACAAGAACAGCACTACATTTTTATTCTTGGAATATGGGATTCCCATCTGCAAGTATTTTTCTTTTTCCCATAATATTTTATGCTATAACACTTTACATTATCCTTCATGTGCTGTGCCTGTACATTGCACTCTGTCATCTCTGGAAAGTTAGCACCAGTGTCTCCTACAAAGTTCCACAAGGTCCCTGACATACTTAAATCAGTATTGTCATTTGGTGGCAAGCACTCGTTTCCCCATCTTATTCTTAGGATTCCAGATTGGCGTAGAAGCACTTACAAGTTTTGCCCTTGCATTGTCGCTCAATACCACATGTGCCAGTCAACTGGCACTGTAGGAGGTCTCATTTGCGTTCCCTATTTATTATGATTGTTCTGTTTATTTCTCTCCTGGCCCTTTCAGAGACACATTGAACATTAATTATGTCCCTCTCATCCTTGTTTTACTGAAAGAAAAACAAATAAATGAACTTAACCTTGAACTGTGCATTTCTACAGAGACTTTTCTATCCTGGATTTACAGAATTTATACCTAGGTAGTGTGTTGGAATGAAAGTCTTAAATCATCCCAGTAAAACCAATTTATTAATCAAGCTAATGTACTCCTCAGAGATATTCAGAAAGAAATTTTTGAGGTTTTAATTTGTGAAGAAATCACTTTTTCTATTGGAGATTTCAGGTGGAGAGTAAGGTTTATTCCTGATGTTTTCCAAGAAAGTACAAGTTATTTTATTTAACTTGGTCACTGTTTTAAAATCCTTAATACAAACTTTTACAGAAAGCACTTTAGTTAGATGTTACTTTTATGCCTTGAATTAAATTTAAAAGCAAACCAGAAATCCCACTTTTGTTCAGTTTCAGTTGAATTTAAATAGAAAAACAGCAAGAATAACTAAGATGAATTCTGCCACTCCTGTTGAATGAGCTTTTCTGTTTATTACTCTTATTGAAGTCAGTGAGTCTACTCCCTCCAAAAATACAATTCAGATTATATATATGTTTTTTACTTAATCTGGCTCCAGATAGGAAAAATGAAAAATAGGAGCTGAAAGGAGAAATTTTCAATAACGGCTGCACAGTTCAGTGATAGAAAGTGTAGTTCTTTAACCAGAATCTCCTTTTCTTTTTTTTTAAACTTTTCCCAAGCCCTCCGGCACATTAAGTACACTGGTCTCGGGACCTGTTAAAATTTTGAGTACTGATCTCTAATATGTGATGTGATGGGAGTTGGAACTGGATTATTTCATGTTCAAAGACCTGAAAGAATTGACATGAATGAACATTAGCTCTTGTGCGCACACAAATAGTTACAATTTCTTTATTTTCACTATTTTCCATACTGACAGACATTTAGCCCTTGGGGTCCACTATTATGTGCAGAGTGAGCAGTTTAGCTTTGTTTCCATTAGTATGAGAGACTAGAGAGTGACACTGTGCAGAAAAGCAAGGAATACTAAGGTGGATGTTCAAAATAGAATCAGTTTCAAAAGCCTATGTTGTTCAAATAGAAAAGCCAGTGTGTGTGTGCCAGTGAATGTGTGTTCCATTGCAATATGAGGTAAAAAGCATTTCGAGTGCTCCCTGAATGACAATGAAGTATTGGAAAGCAATGACATTCTAATCATTGCTGTAAATGTCAGCACAAGGAGCCTGTGGGTTGTGGGTCCCCAGTGCACAAGTTAACAGCTTTACAGTAAAATCACCAGGGATCAATTAAAAGGAAACTGTTACTAACCTTCATGTATCCTATTGCTGAAATGTCTAGAAAAAACGTTCTAATTATAGTCCTAACCTTCCCCAATGGGCCATGAATGAGCTTCCAAATATGGCATGGAAAGAGAAAAAAAAAAAAAGAAAAAGTCATGGTGTGCTAATTTCACATGTTTAGGGTCTCCTATGCAAGGCACTCAATAACACAGCCAGTGACCAAGTACACTGAGCTTTACTCTGAAAATCAATACACCGTAATGCTAACTATTGAGTTAGGAAGAGCTTCAAAATAAAAATAAAACCAAAAATGGAGTGAGATAGGAATTCAGGCTTATTAATGCACAAAGACAGAAATCAAAGTCAACCTGAAAAGTAAGAACAAGGATCAGATGTCAAAGCATGAATCACATAGAACTATCATGCTAATAAAGTTTGTGGGACTTTCTGCATATTAAATTTCCTCAGTTTCATGTTTCATTTTGGCAACACTTAGAGTCAATGTGAAAAAGAGAAGTGATTGAAGACTTTCCCAGCAAATGAGAAGATTTTTACGAAGTGAACTGTCTGTAGAAGTGGAAAAAAAAATATTTCCCTAATTTGCTTTCAGCTCTTCACAACCTCAAAAAAATTTTGCAATTGTCTGACATCATAGAAAAGGAAGGACCCAGTGTGGACTCCCTCTTTCTTCTGTCCAAGTGTAGCAATATCCTGAAACAGGTTTTCATGTAGACTAAGCTTTTCCCATTCCAGAGGGACGCATGTGACTGGATCTATCAGCCTTGCAAAACCAAGTACAAATGGACTGATACAAAGCAGACACAGTAATGAAATGCATAGTGACAATAAACCACTACATATAAGACCTACGTTAACTGTCCTTCAGGTATGTCTCTTTCTCTGCCTCGGCCAGCCTCTGGAGTATCTCTCTTCCATCTGAGCAGCAAGCAGAGCTAATGGAGGGTTACAAGAGGGACAAGTTTCTAATTTTCTGTTCAAGGAAGTTTGGGAGTTGAGAAGAGCAACTTCCATATCTAGGTTTAAGCTCCAGTCCTTCTGTATTATCATCACAAGACAATGTGCAGTTACAATAATGGAGAGGGAAAAAAAAAGAGAAGACTATATCCTCTTGGGATCTCAAAGACTTTTACCTCAGGTGCTGACACATTGACTTGTTTTTGTGAAGCTATGAGCTTATTCTTAAACAATATCGACAGGAAAGAGCAGATGGCCAAATTGCTTGCAAATGTTTTTATATTACAGTTTATATTCACCAAGACACTTCCACACTGACATGAGCAATGTCATTTTCTAGTAATGTTTGGAATTAGTCCCTTGGGTCACCAATTCCCAGGCATTATCAGATGATAACTCTGAAACTGTGATTACTTAAATATTTTTCAAATACTGAAGTACTCTTAAAAGGATACAATTTGCAGCCATGGGAACATTGTTACAGTGTTGTTATCCATACAGATATCACTATAGTTGTGTTCTGAGTCTCCATCATATACCCCCTGGTAAAAGAGTTGATAACTGGGAAGCAAAAAATTGCTTTAGGCTGAAGTGTGTTTTATAAGATCTTCATCAAATGTGGTTTGTCATTTTCCTTTCAAAGAAAAAGACATTTATTTTAAAAGAAACCAGGTATATTTAAACTAAACCAGATCAAAAGTTGAATTTCTTATCAATTGTTTTAGAATTTTTTTGATCTTGCAAAATAGAAGAATATACCAATTGACATTACACAAGTATTGAAATATACATAAGGGAATTAGATATTCAAAACTTGCTAACATTCAATCATCTCCAGCTCCTCCATAAAACTTCACTGCAGTTAATTCCAGATTGTATAGAATCATGCTGAGTATTTTATTTGCAAATCACAAACTCTTTTCACTCATCTTCCTGTGTAACTCTTAAGTAAATCTAAATATTATCTTATTCATACTTGTCTGAAAATATATGAATTCAGTAAGTCCTGACTGTGCAAGGCAACATACAAATAAAAAACCACAAGAATTTGTAAGATCCTGCCTTAAATATTTTACATTAATGATAACATTTTCCAGTATTAATTCTCCAGTTTTGTACATTTATTAGTTTGGATTATTTTAAAATAAGTATAGCAAGCAAGTTTTAATCTATTAGAAGGATTAGATGGAAAAATATTTACTTCTTTTTTACATATAATTTATTAAAAACACAGAAAAAAATTCAAACGAGCTACGTTTTAAAAGGATTTTATGTTTAGCAGTGATCTTGACATCTATTCAGTAAATTTCTTGAAATCTTAATGGCGTCAGTGTTATATACTGGTATGTACAGAGTAATAAAGTTACTAAATCAAGGCCCAAATCAGAACATTTCAAGTAAACAGAAGAAAGAGAAGTATGCAATGACAAAAAGAATCATACATTCAGTAAGCTGTCTGTAACAAGTAATAGCATGAATAGTGATATCAGAATATGATTTAGAGTATATAGGACAAGAAAAAGTCAAAGTCTGAACGTGACAATATCTATAAACAAAAATTGAAACCATTAAAAAAGCATTACAATGCACATTTATAAAATAACAAAAAAATAAAAGCCAGACATCACTGAAAAAGGTATTTAAAAGCATTCCTAACCTCTTGCTGTAAAATTCTGATGTATTGCCAACAGCTATATAAATAAACTAGCTGTGATGTATTAAATAACATCCAGATATTAACCTGGAGTAGCTATTCATCACATCTTCTGTAGAAATGCCAGTGCTGATACATCTGAGAAGGTTCTAGATCTCAAATGTTAATAATGTTCTTCTGAGAGTTTATCAGATTAATTTCAGCTAAACTAAATTTTGTCATAATAACTCATTTTACAAAAGGTAAAACACTGTGTAGAGACATATATTTTTCAACAACCATCTCACTAAGAGATTTTTTGAGGTTTTTTTGTACGTATATTTTATTTAGTATGAATATTGCTTTGGTTTGGTTTTTTTACATACCCAGGACTCTCGGCATTTCCTTTAAACTCCAGAAAACAGCAGCAATATGGAAGCGTCATCTCCCAGAGAGGTTTGGCTCCCATTTTCAAGTTTATATTTGAAAGATGGACATGAGTAGGCTTTCTCACAAGCTCTATCTGAATTAAAAGCATATAGATACCACAGAATTAACATTGTTTCTTTCAGCTGCAGCACAAATCTCTTCAAGCTGACTGATCAGACTAGATAAGCTCTTCTTTGACTGACGACCACCTAAAGGATGGTGCTCTACTCTGCATCACTCTTCATCTCCTCCAGGGAGCTGAAGCTCTTTTCACATAATTTTTTTGACATCATGTCTTCTATGGTGAGTGTAAGAATAAGATGCCCCACCTATGTTTCATATCAAGTTTTCCTGCACCAGCCCCTGTACCGCGGTACAACATAAACAAACTATAAGCTACGGGAAAGGATCTAGCTAAGTATCTTTAACCTTAGAAGAAATTTCGGCATAACTCCCTCCTGATACAGGATGTCCTTGACTGTATTTATCTGTTCGGAAATGAGCAGTACAGAAAATAATTCATTAAAAGGTGATAAACTGCATTATCCTTCAGCAGTTGATAAATGCCATGACTCCCAGCTGATTGTAGCATATCTATAATGGAGTGTGGG
Source organism: Strix aluco (assembly GCF_031877795.1). Classification (NCBI taxonomy): domain Eukaryota; kingdom Metazoa; phylum Chordata; class Aves; order Strigiformes; family Strigidae; genus Strix; species Strix aluco. Next base: position 90,427,735 of record NC_133933.1, read on the forward strand.
AGCATGGGCTGTGAATATCTTCATCATTCATTCTGAGGTTTATAAAATGCCTACAGCCACAATAGTGAGGCTTTATATACAAAAATTAAAGGCATAAATATCATACACAACCCACAGTGGGATGTGCTACGTAAAATGACTGCCACTGCTACTGCTAGAAATTCATTGACAATCCAAGCAGGGGTGTAATGCAAGCTGGAAAGGGACCAATCAACTGAAAAACAGAATCAAGTGTCTACATTTCTCCTCAAAAGGAATTATGTACAGTAGCATACTTTTGATTCTGCATCAGGCTCAGGAGCTGGATGAGCTGAAGCCCTGGTTTAGGATGACAGAAGTAGATTAGGGTGGCTGAACGTGGCTGCAGGAGGTTCTTTACGTGACAGGTTTACACTGGCCATACTCCACCCCTGATTGATTGCCATATCACCTGAAACAGCACTCCATTTACTCAACAGTTTATACCATCAAAGAATAGACCAGACACACACGGAGGCTTCAGGCAGTGATGGGTCAGGAAGGAAAATGGGGCAGCAGGAATACAAAATGTTACAAGCAACAAGCAAGAACATCCATAAAAAGAGAACCTTGTAAAGTGTGTGGGAGAAGTGAGGCAGGATGTGATGAGAAACTGAGTGTCAGATAAAATATAGAAGAGAGACAGATGGGAAATGGGTGACATAAACACAGTGGTGAGCAGTCAAACTTAACTGAGTTCCCCTTGTCCTTCTCCCAGGAAAGGAAGGGAGATGAGCAGTTGAAAACAAACATAAGGGAAGAAGAGGACAGGAATGGAGAGACACTAAGATGAATGTATAAGATTTCCTGTGGATGTAGTGTACAAAGTGGGAGAAGTAGGTATCAAGAAGAGGAATTTCCTCCTACCTTTGGCAGTGAAGGAAGTCTATTGTTTTCAAGAGAGACCTCTAGAAAATGCCAGAATCTATATACATAAAAGGCTTAACATCCCACAGATACCTCATGAACAGCATGCAGGGCATTTCATCTGTGTGGATTTTATTTTAGTTTCTTATACTGATATTTTCAGGACTCTACAGGTAACTTCAGCCAGCTATTAACCTCATTTGAGAAACTGAAACCTCCTTATGGACAATGGACAAGTACAGAGACACCAAATAAATCTGGTACAGTTCTGTAAACTATTTAATTTTCCTTTGATAAAATTTGAAAATTTTCGTGGAGGTGTAATAACTTTTTGCACATTATTTATTTGGGAGACTCACCTTATAGGAAGGCTTCACAAGATCTACCCAAAGCCTCTTGGATTCAAACTAAGCTATATGGTATTAATGCTAAAAAGTAAAAGGAGAAAAAAGAGGTTGATTTAGACATGAACTCATGGTACAAACTCATGTCTTGATAGGAGTAATATCTCTCATGTATCCCTACCTGCCTGTCACCTGACTCAAAGTGAGTAATTGGCAGTACCCCTCCAAAACAGAAAGTAACTTTTAAAACTAAAGAATTCACATAATTTTTTATAGAAAATAAATGATTTAACAATTATCAAAACTTAAATGTGTTATAAAATACATTGTGAACCAAGGAATCAATGAAACTCTATTTCCAACTGATCTGTCATAGACTTCATGTGTCACTTATTCCTTATTTCAATACCACATCCTGTCTAACACCCTGATTTCATTACTTCCAGGTCCTTCTCATATCACCAGACAATAACTTCTGTTGTCTCCCATGCCCACCAGAATTCCTTTTCCTGTTTCCTCCCACGTGCACTACCCATGTTTTTGACTTCTAGCTGGACAAGAAAGAACATCCACTGGAGCTAATCAGGAGCTATGTGTATCCCAAATGATCACCTAATATATGCATGCTAACTGGCAAGGGATTTGATGAGGTATAATGGACAATGGTTGAGTTCAGCTTGTCTTTCCCACAGAGAGGTGTATTAAAAGAACATAGCATTTTTTCTGGCCCTTAACACAGGATTCAGTTTCATGAAAAGACACCCAAATTTATATATCCACATTTAGGTAGCTAAGGGAACATTGTATCTCTCAGTTCCAATTTTAGTCAATGGAGATCTTGTCAACACAGTCAGCTGAGCCTAGAGAATGATTCAGCTGATAATTTTACATCTGGGAGACCAACCCCCTCCCTGGGCTTCTTCGTCAACTGGAATGCCTCAGAGCATGATTCTGTAGTCAGTTGTCCACCACTATTTGAGACGCACTTGGTCACCATGTGGGTTAGGCAAATTGGACACAGGACCTATGAGAGACTCTTCTGCAGTGTCAGGAGGAAACCATGCAGGATATATAAGTTTATATCAAATGGCACTGGACAGTTGTGCAGGCAATTGAATTGAGATCTGACTGTATAAGGAATTTAGACACCTACTATCTATAGATATCTACTATCTTAAGACACCTACATTTACATACTTAACCTCAAACGGAATGCCTCCTTTAGTGTCCTTGAAATTTTGCCAGCTGTGGCTGAAACTGGAGAAAGAGAGCAACAGTTACTGTGGAGAATGTATGGTGGCATAAACCAACCTAAAGGTTTGGTTTCCAAGGCCTGCAAAACAATTTGCATAGAAAGCACTCAGAATTAGAAAATGACAGAACTCGAGTTGCCTTAATCTGGCTCCCTTATGTGAACACATAATGATATATTTTTTAATTACAAAGTCACATACTTTTTTTCCCAGAGGACCTCTGCTTCATTCAGTGCAAAGAAGAGACAGTGCTCATTTAATGAGCAGCAGTTCAGTATTTTGTTTTCTCCTTATTCTTCACTGTGCAGCTCTAGGCCTTATTTATTGCACACAATTATAACACTGCTCAGAAGACAGAATTATTAATTTCCTCGTGGGTTTTTCTGTGTAACTCATCTCTATCATGCATTCATTTTCACAGCACCCTTTCAAAACATTTCCTCCATTTGCAGCTGAGATGCTAAGGCTTGGAGAGATTAAAATCTGCAGTATCCATAGATTTGAAGTGGCCAATTTAAGTCACTGAGGAAATTATTTTTTCAAGGACTTAACATTGCTTCATACTTTATAAGCTCTGCACATAGCCCCCATTGGTATTATTCTTGCACAGTGCTCATCACTCCTGCGAATCGGAAGCCAGGAGTTAGCTAGGTACTTACAAAAAATAATTAGTGAACCATCATAAAAATATTGGTTTATGTGCCTTGATTAACATTATAGGCTTCTTGACAAACCCATCTCAATTTTCCATTGATCTTCACCTACTTGCTTATGCTCTGTCCCAGCTCCCTCATTGAGTTCATCTTAGTTTTCCTCCTGACTTTCCATCTAAATTCAGTCTTCTCTTATGTATTTAGTCTCTTAAAGGAAACACACAGTATCAGAAATCACTAAAAACTTCTACAAGTGACAGGAAAATCCTCAGAAATAGAGGGCTACTAGTGCTGTTTCTGGGATGTTGAAGGGGGTAGTGTGTGTGTGTGTGTGTCTGTGTGTTTGTACAGAGATGAAGGACTACAAATTCTTCCCCCGTCTTTAGCACTTCACATCACCTCCAGTAGGTGCCCTATGAATTTGGCAAAGCAAAGAAGGTGGCAATGACTGCTTTGCTGTCTCCAGCTGTCTAATTCCTTATTTTGTCTATACACAGAGATGGCCTTGAGTATCCCTATCCAACCTTTCCTTTCTTCAGTTCTCCCACTTCATTTCATCTTTTCCACTCTCCTCACTTACAAAAAGATAGCTCTACTGCTGTCACCAAGGTAACCAAACACAAGCCCTGCCTCTGTTCCGTACAATCTGCATCTATCGTGTGCCTCCCATGGCATTTCAACT